>NC_056729.1:1886752761-1886915261 GCF_019279795.1 Protopterus annectens
GAACCCCAATTCCTGTTGTACCACAATCTCATATCAACTGGCACTGCTTCTGCTTAATGTTGTGGGTTGTTGATGTTTTGACCATTCAAGATAATGAAGCTTCAATATTATGGTGTTGATGACGTGAACATTAGCATTCTGGTCAGCCGACAATCTGAAGTAGAACCAGAGTAGCTATATGCAGCCCCAACCCATGTCTCTGAGTCCTAGCGAAACAGAACAAAAATTGAAAATATACAAAAATAAAAATATCTGAATGATTGTGCTTACCTAAATTTATGAGCAAACAACAGTCTTATTTAATACAATAGCTAATTTTGCTATACCTTTCTACACTACCAGCTGAAGAAAATATTTGCAGCCAGCAGTTGACCAGGCATACCTCTCAAATGCCCCCGATTTTGTAGAACTTCCCTGATTTGGCGTTATGTTTTTGCCATGACCCCTCAAAAAATGGATTTTCTTGTAAATCACTGAGGATTACATTCACCCCATAATGCCAGATGTTAAGAGTTTCATACTTTTTATTGTTCTAAAAATGGAAGTTTATACAAAACCTTAATTATCTTGTGTGGGATTGGTGTATGATGTTGAGTAACGCAGGAGGATGGCAAGTATTTTCTTTTTAGGTAAATTAGATCAACACTAATAAATGTCCCTGATTCTGGAACGTTCTTCCCTTTTATTTTTGACTTTATCGAGAATTCTTGCACAAAGAAGCTTCAAATGTATGGAAAAGAAGGAAGGGATGAAGGCAAATATGAGAAAGAGAGTACAGAGGGAAGAGGAGAGAGAAAGAAAGGTGAGAAATCAGCAGGGGGTAGGATCATCGGATGTGTTTAAGGGAAAGAGGTGCTTCTTTATGAAATTTCTTGCTTTCATTTTTACCACTTCTAATACTGCCTCAATTCCCAAAGTGGGCACTAGGGCAGATTCAAGAAACCCTACACGGTCCGCTAAGACCATGTGTGTGTGTCATGCCAGAATGTTCACATGGTAGTGCACTGTTTTTATTCAGTAAGAGGGTCTACATGGTATGTAGAGCCCTGCGACCATGGTAAACACAGTGGCATGCTAATTACAGCATAAGCAGTTGGATTATATGCTAATCAATCAATCCAAGATGGAGGAGCTATTCAAGAAACCATAAAGTAACCGTGTAACTCAGTGCTGATTTTCCCTGTGAATTCCATAACCTATTGGAATACAGACAAGGAAAGGAGTTTACACAGAAACAATGTTAGGGGTTACTGTTGCTTTAATTCATGTGTGTGCAACAGGCTGAAGTCTGTGCTGCTAATAGGCCTCACCTTAGCCAAGAAGGAGAAGAGTTTTCAGACCCCGGGTAACTTATCACAATCTACATGATGTGGAAATTGTAGAGTATTACAGGGTAAACAGAGACACACTACAAGAACTCTGCAGCCTCTGTCATCTTCAATTTAGAAGCAGGCCAATCCAAGGGGAGCAAATCCCAGTGGAAACAAAGGTATGTGTAGCACTTAGAATTTTAGATACAGGTACTTTTCAGAGACCAACAGAGGACATGCTGGGGGTGTTGCAGGCATCAGCATCTGGGATCTTCCATCAAATCCTGAATGCTATGCTCCAGCACATTTGGAAAATCTCAGACAAAATTCCCTTACATAAAGGCGGTAACTCAACTGATCTTGCCAGTTATAGGCCTACTGCTATTTTAGCTCCACTTTTCAAAATACTGAAAAAGTGTATACACTCACAACTTCTAGACTACCTGTTAACCTACAAACTACTAGCCAAAAAACAGCATGGATTTTGGCGCAATCATAGCACCACAACTGCCTTTTTTGAGTTTCAGTAATACCATTTATCAATATAGGAATGAAGGCAAAATAGTTTCTATTTTTCTAGCTCTGTCTAAGGCTTTTGACACAGTTTCTCACTATAAACTTCTGTCTGTACTCTCCGACCTAAACCTTAGTCACTCAGCACTTACATGAGTTCAGAATTATTTAACTGGTCACCAGCAAGCTGCAAAATGGCAACAGAATCTCTGTCCTCTACTTCCTGTCAATCTGGAGGTTACACACGGTTCTGTTCTTGGTCTTCTTATATTTAGTATCTTCAGTAATAATTTTCATACTGCTACCTAACTTGCTTCCCTAGTCCAATACGCAGACGACTTCACACATAAAATTATCTGTGCTGCTCCTTAGCTACAAAAACTTCAGGAAATAACACAACAGTCCTTTACTTCAGTGGAATCATGGTTTTCCAGCTCACTGCTTATTCTCAACCCAAACAAAACCAAACTTATGCTTTTCCAACCCACAAGAGCCACAGACCCCCCCCCCCTCCTGCATTCTACATTACATCTGCAGGTAATGCCACTATATCTTCTGTTTCCCAAACAAAACTGTTAGGTGGTGTTATTGACCGCAACTGGAAATTCAGCATTCATGTCTCTCAGACAACAAAGAAGGTACATAAAAAGTTTGGCACTCTATACAGAAACATACAATTTCTAACCAAGAACACTAAAATAGCTATTACGAGAACCCACGTAATCTCTACTCTACTTTATGCTTCACCCATACTCAATAATCTTAAGAAAACTGAGCTAAGAAAACTAGAAGCCTTCTAGAATAAAATAGCAAAATTCACCACGGACTCTCCATATAGATCTCACCGCTGCTTATCCCCGAAACAACTAACGTGGTTAGAATTAGCTCATTGTCCGTCTTATACCCAGCTTGCCATGGCTCATAAACTACTATACCAGCCAGAACAAAACCCTATCCTGCAAAACTTACTGCAGCCTTATTCCAACAATCATGTGTTATGTTCCTCTAATAAATTGCTATTAAAAGTAACCAAAGCTAGTAATATCAAATCATACAGCCAGAATCTGAAACACTCTCCCTCAAACTTTAAGATCTGCTTCATATACTGCTAACTTTAAAAAATTGCTCAAAAAACATCTGTCCAATTTATGGCTCTGTCCATGTTCCAGTCCAGGATAGCTATCACTATTCCTTACAACAATCTACCTCCTACTCCTATCATCTTGTTTAACTTTCCTTAAATAATTATTTCAAACCTTTTCCTGTTAACCTAGCTATACCAATCACATTCTATTGTTAGAAACTACTTAAAATTTCCATAAATGAGGAACAATAGTATATAACCTTGTATCCTCGTCTCACTGCATGTACTACTTATATCTTGTAGCTTTTGCATCCTTTAGTATACTTTTGATAATTTGTGCTATTGCAACATTCACTTTATTTTGCTTTATATTTTGTGAATTCTATGTAAATTTTTGACTTTATGACTGTGGAGCTTTTCTCCCTGGGCCACTTTCCCAGTAAACAAATATCAAATAAATACATAAATAAAGCATGCCAGTGACCATATATATTTTCTCCGTACTCCTGAGGACAGGACCACAAATATCCAACAGTATTATCTGTAGCACATTATTCTGAAGTACTTTGTTCCATAGATTGTACACATGTAGAAATCAAACCACCACCCGGAGAACAGGGAAGGGTCTACATAAATAGATATGGCTACCACTCCATTAACTGACAAGTCAAGTGTAATTCTAAGGGAATCATCTTGAATGTGTGTGCTGGCAACCCAAGCAGTTACCATGACTCACATATCTAGCACACCTAGTAGTGCCTGCATATTTGAACTGCTTCTTACTGAAATTGGTACACCTTGTTTGCTGTAGCATAGACTAGATCCAGGCCTGCTGAATCTAGCTTTGTTTGTAAAACTTGAGCACTAATCCAGGCATTCTTTAAAGTATTCAATTGTATTTATTACTGCTTGGTAGTAACTTGATTAAAGTGTAGCTATCATTCTAAGTCTTTTGGATTAAGCACTTGGGCTTCAGACCAGTTGTTTTACATTAGGAAGGTTTGTGGCCTGCACTGTGGTGGCAGGACAGGTAGCTTACATCCTTCTAAGTTGGGAACTGCTGATTGAGGGCTCAGTGTCTGTTATTCTAAAAGGGTATTAGTTCTGGTTTAAGCACTTGGGCTTCAGGCCAGTTATTTTACATTAAGAAGGTTCGTGGTCTGCACTCTTGTGTGAGGAGAGGCTGGACTCTGCCCTTCTGAGCTGGGAATTTCTGGTTAAAGGCTTATAGTGCCTGTATATTTGAACTGTTTCTTACTGAAATTGGTACACCTTGTTTGCTGTAGCATAGACTAGATCCAGGCCTGCTGAATCCAGCTTTGTTTGTATGCTTGTTGTTTGTTTGCTTGTTATTTCCCTGAAACGCTAATTCCACCTAAAACGCTGCTTTTCAGGCTTCTGTGGATCCCTAGTGATATCTGCATTGCTTACTGTACTTATTTCCTTGTTTCACTTGAAAGAAAGTTACTGTTTGTTGTTTTTGCATTTAAGTTACCTGTAACACATTGCATTTAAGCTACCTGGCACTTGCTCACTAAAGCAATTATATAAGTCAGCACTAAAAAATTAAAAGCACTACACCCTCACAAACTCCCCTTGAGTATCTTGTTCCCCATTGGCCCTTTTTTCAATTATAAAGGAATTCCCAATACTATTCTAGCATGTCCAAAGGTCAGTTGTCAATCTCCTCTCCGGTCCAGCTGGTGAATCTGGGAATCTTGAGGCAATGTTACAACTGCCTCATGTACACAGACAACCCTCTCCTCCTCCCAACAAATTCCAACACATGTGGGAGATGCAACCATATAGCCAAACTGGAGGCTAAGTTCTCTCAACTCAGTACTGGCGTAACCAGTCAGGAGGAGAAGGAAACCACACTCACTACAATTCCAGTCTCACATAGACCTACCACAACAGCAAACCAAACACATAAACACACAAAAACATACTTGGAGGCTCTAAATAAAAATCTGCCTAAGCAGCAGAGACCTCCAAAGCAGACACCCAAGCAACTGCTACACCAAAACAAAACACGTGCAACACATAGCTCACAAAGCCAGTGTGCTGAACAGTCACAGCCCTTAAGGCTAAACAACACACCTGATACACTTGTAATAGGTGACTCTATTGTCAGGCACACTGACGTCCCGCCTACCAGGCTGAACAAGGAGAAGGTCACGGTGAGCTGCCTGTCGGGCGCTAGGATCCGCCACATAACACAAGCACTCAGGTCACTCCAAGGCAAGTACAAATATGACTCAGTCGTTGTCCATACTGGTGTGAATGACCTGAGACGTACCTCCCTGAATTACATGAATAGAGGAGCTCTCTGAGCATGTAGCCCAGGCCGGTATGACCCTGACCTTGAGTAGCATCTTACCCTCACCAAGAATGATGCCACAATATGAAGACAAGATGACCAATTTGAACAATTGGCTTAAGTATTGGTGTCATTCACAGGAGATTCAATGCCTGTCAGCCTGGGATGACATGCTCGACAACCCATGATGCTTCGCTAGGGACGGCTTGCACCTGTCACCCCTGGGCTTTTGGATATTGGCAAAGGCTCTTGCTACCCCCATAGTGCCTTTTTTAGGCAAGGCTCAAAAGACAAACCCACCTCCATTGGTATCACAAGGGATAAGAAACTAAGAGTAATGCTACTCAATGCCAGAAGTCTAAACCTCAAGATGCACGCACTCGAAACTCTCCTTAGCATGGAGAACATCGATATCTGTGCAGTAACAGAAACCTGGTTCAAGGCTCCCGAGAGCACCCCAGCACTACCAGGTTATACCTCATATCATGCTTTTCGGCCCCAAAACTTGGACTGAACCACAAAAGGAGGGGGAGTATCAATATTCGTCAAAGATACCCACACCTCCAGGTTGGTGTCATAGCACGAACCATCAGAGACAATCCATGTGCAACTAACAGTGGGTAAAACTGCCTTCCAGTTTATAGCCTGCTACAGACCACCCTCCCAAACCCAGGAACCTCACTCTGCCTTCCTGAGAACACTGGAAAATATGAAGGTCTCTCCAAACACCATTATATTGGGCGACTTCAACTACCCAAACATAGACTGGGAGCATTACTCTAGCTCCAACACCCTAGCCCAAAGGTTCCTAGAATTTATAAACTCAAATGCTATTAAACAACTTGTTACCACTCCCACAAGAGGGGAAAACATACTGGACCTGATCATCACCAACATGAGGACTCTATGCTCCAGACCAGAAGTGTATCCTTCACTGGTAAGATCTGATCATAAACTAATTTCACTGGATATTCACATCCCGACCCCACCCCCTGCCCAGAAAACCACAGTGAAAAACTTCTCTAAAGCAAATTTCACACTCCTCAAAACCGAGGTGGAATCCTTCAAAGCCCTAGGGCCTGTAGAAAATACGGTCCAGACCGCAGAATCCTTTATAAACGCATTATATGAACACCGTCAGGAATGCATGGATCATGCAATCCCAAATAAAAACAAGACCCAATCCTCCAAAGGCAGACATCCTGTCTGGTGGACCCCAGCCATAAACAAGCTATACAATAGAAGAAGGAAGCTACTACACGATAGAGCAAAATCCCAAAAAGGGAAGGCATCTCTGATCAGTATTACCAAAAAACTACAGGCACTCATAAAATCGTCTAAGGCCAGCTTCGAGAGAAAAATTGCACAGGACACTAAGGATAATCACAAGGCTTTCTTTAGTTATGTTAGGAACCTGGGTGGGAATTCCCAGATATGCTCAGAATTAGTCCAAAATGACAAAAAATACACTGAACCCACAGACATTGCCAACATCCTAGCTGACAGGTTCAGCGCAAACTTCTCCCCCCCCCTCCCCACCAAAAGGGCAAATATCTATCCCAGCAGAGTGCTGCCCCTGACATCTCAGATGCTCAGGTAAAAGCCGCCTCTCCAAAGCAAAAACACAGCATCAATGGGACCAGATGGTGTCCCGGCTGCCCCTACATGAACTCCAAGAAGAGCTAAACCTAAACATAAAACTACTGTTCAATCTCAGCCTTACTACAGGATATGTACCCAAAGAGTGGCATACAGCAACAGTGGTCCCTCTCCACAAAGGTGGTGCCTCAATGGATCCTGGAAACTATTGCCCCATAAGCCTGACTAGCTTGGTCTGCAAAGCTATGGAAATGATCATCATGGACCTCATAAATAAAGATATTAGGGTCCTACAGACACTGGATCCTACACAGTTCAGCTTTGTTAAGGGCAGATCCTGCCTCTTAAACCTGGTTGATTTCTTTGAAACAGTCACCAAGGCCATTGACGAGGGGAAGGTGGTCCACACAGCCTACCTAGACCTCGCAAAAGCTTTTGATACAATACCCCACACGATCATTATAGATAAGCTCACCAGCTTAAATATAAACTCCTATGTCACTAGATGGGTTGCAAACTGGCTCAAGGACAGAACCCACATGGTTAGAATTGCTGGAGCCATGTCAGACTCCAAACCAGTTACAAGTGGCATCCCACAAGGCTCAGTCCTGGGACCTCTCTTGTTCGGTATATATTTCTCGGAGGTACAGGCCAACACGGAAGGACTGTGGCTGACCAAGTTTGCAGATGACTGCAAACTGGGCACCATAATTAACTCTCCAGCTGACACAAGCATCCTCCAAAAGGGCCTCATAGAAACAGACAACTGGTGCCAGAGCCATGGCCTCAAGCTAAACGCCAAAAAGTGTATAGTCATCCCTTTTGTCAAAAACAAAGTGCCCACAAATTACCACATAGGTGGTAATCCATTAAGTACAGAAGAAGTAATTAGGGACCTGGGGACCCAAGTTTATAGCAATCTCTCATTTGACAACCACGTGGCCAAAGTGGTTAGAAAAACATTTTATATAGCCCACCTAATCATGAAGGGATTCACATCTAGATCAGGGGAGGTCATCGTGCCTCTTTACTCATCCCTCATCAGGCCCATAATTGAGTACAATGCCCCTTTTGGGATGTACCTTACCAGACACCTGCAGCAACTGGAAAGACCCCAAAAGTACCTCACCAAGAGGATCAAAGGGCTCAAACAGATGCCATATGCTGCCCGGTTAAAGAAACTCCAGCTCTACTCAGTGGCATACCGCCTGCCCAGAGGCGATCTGTGCCTGATGTATAAAGCCATGTCCAACCCGGAATTAATGGACATGCTGCACCTCAGAAAATCCAAATCCCATCAAGCTACGCTCAAGAGACTTGAACCTCTGCACTGAAATAAATAGGACATGCTGGAGGGACAGATTCATAACCCAGAGGCTCCCTTCACTCTGGAATAAAATACCAGTCCAGGTTAGGCAGAGTCCCTCATTGACTCTCTTCAAGAGGAATCTTGATGAGTGGATGGGAGATCGTAGGTTTACCCCGGGTATCACTTCTGTGTCACTGTTAGACAGAGGCACAGTATACTAACCTCGAAAAAGGGCATAGCAAAATTAATTTAAAATGGGTGGCGAAAGCCAAACACACTCTGGCTAGGCTTATAAATGCCCTAGGGCAGATAGCCTAGTATGAACCTATGAACCTCCCAACAGTATCAGTTGTTCACTAGATGTGATATCTCACAGGGTCATTTACTGAGGAATGCAGGTTATGCACTGGAACCATGGCTAATGATGTTCATCAGAAATGCACACACAGACACGCACACACACACACACACACACACACACACACACACACACACACACACACACACACACACACACACACACACCAGCTGAAAAATGCCATAATAAGCCACAAACTCAAACCAGAAATATCATAGAGCATACATCTGGGGAGCCTTGAAGTACAATCCATGAACATGCACTGAAATCTTCACCATCTGTGCCATGCTACACAACATCATCCTGAGAAAGCAGCTTCAGCATGATCAACAAGGGGAGGGGGAACACATCCCACCACCAATGGAAAGGGCTCTACAGCTGCACACAGGTGAAGAGTCAGAGGGGGCGCCAGCAGCTGCTGTGGGTGTAGGCAGATGTAGGTGTGCTGAATATGCCTTTGCATTGTCTAAGAGGCTAAGAGACAATGCATAGCATACTCACTCACCAATTAAGGGGATAAAACCATCATCCTATCCACATACATACATATAGTAACATTGATGCAAGGCAACACTCACAACCTTTACCTACCCATGTAATGGCTGTGTACTCCTAGCATCAGACAGAATCAGCCCTGAATTAAAACTGTAGAGACTGCTGGACTCAGTTTTTTTCCAGCAGATTCTTAAAAATGTTGATGCAAAAAATGGTTTTGGTTCTATCAACTGTCTAACTTTCTAAAACTAAAATATGTCAAAAGTACCATTAGAAAAAGAAAATATACTTAGCACTAAATCAGTTATTCACCTTGAGTAACAGACACAAAGCTTATGTATCCCTGAATCCAAAAGATAGAAGGACATGATACTTTTATCATCACTTGCATAGGGTATTGTTTGTGTGTGTGTGGGGGGGGGGGTCAGGAAACCTAGGCTGACACCAAAGGTAAGTGAGTGAGTGTAAGTAAGAAAAAGAAGCAGACAGACATTTGGATAAAGTAACAAATGGCCACTGAGACAGAATGACCTTTAAGCCTCACAGGCTAAACCATGTAAATGTTGTGTGTGTGTCTGTGTGGGCCCTTCAGGTGAAATTGTTGTTAATGTCTGCATGAACACAGCCAAGCTCTATTCTAGCTCTACATCTTGGTATATCAGACAGATATAAGTTGTTCATGGTAGTGGTGGTAGTTCATCAATGTCATACCCAACCACGAGAACTGGCTCTGTCAAGAGTTGCACTGGCACATCCACACCCATGGTCAGATACACTGTTGCTACCTGAACATGACTGATGTCTGCTGGTCACTCACAAAGATGCCCAGAACTATGACCCCATGGCCTGCCATGTCTGGGTGTGGATACCTTAATCACTGATGGAGCAGTGGAAGTAGTGTCACTATGGGACCATGACTGAGCACAGCAACATTGGCTGACATCAGATGACATGGCTGACCTATGTCCACATGGATGCATCCCCCTCCAAGCAGACATTCCATCACACACACCATCCATTCCAATGTGTCATTCATATGATCCATTGAATCAGCAACATGGTGGAGGCAGTCACTTATGTCAGCCTGTGCCACATCTCCAACCCTAAGCATTTCTCTAGAGAGCTATTGGAATGTGCCTATACCTCCATGATGGTCTTAAACATACACTGAGTGGCACAGAGAGAAACACCTGGATCAGGTGGAGGATGGACAGCAGGTCTCCCACAAGCACCTGTAACAACCTTCCTGTGTGGCACCTCTCCCACACTTTGGCTATGGCCAGAGTCAACGGACACTGAAGCTGCAGTAACCACACTACCCTGATTGAGTGTCTCCACCTGTCCAATATCTGAGAGCTCACTAGAATGGGTTGGCATAGATCTACTGTCTATGCCCATGGAATTACATAGGATGGCTGAATGTCAACCTCAGTGTCAGGTTCAACCTCTGCACCCCTCAATTGTACCTCGGCTTGGCTACCAGCATCATCAGAGTCTGCTGATACGCTGACATCTGGTGGTGGGAGTCCTACACTTCTACTGTCAGGATCACCTGTGATAACAAGCAACAAACACAGGAAAACAATAATACCTACACTAGTCCAATATATATTAACAAACTAACAATGGTGCCACTATTGCAGACAGTACAGGAATACACACACAAAAGTCCTGACATCCATGTAATAAACTAAATATTTCTTTGAACTATTCATCAGTACTGACATAAAAATGTTTGGCTTATCATGTGTGGATGATTGTAGGTTCCCTATGGTGGATGGTCCTGGAAGGACTTTAGCAAAAGATAAGGACACCAGTATCTCAATGAACAGTAACACAGTGGGTTAAAATGTTTTGTCTGTTATATGTCCATTAATGATACTTTTAACAAGAACTTGGATTACATGTCCACCCTAAGCCCATGTGTAATCAACCAGAATGTGTCATTAACTGTATCAATCTACAACTACCCCCCCAAAAGAAATTTAATGCTAAACAGAACTTAAGTATTGCTGCCAATATTTCACTACACAAGAAGTATCTAACATTTGATATAGATAAGCCTACCTAAAAGTTCTTCCTGGAACATACTTGTCCTCCCTGAAGCAACAGCACCAACTTCAATGACATGCTGTTGTGCACTTTCTAATGAGCTGCCTGGATCCCTGACAGTGGACAGGAACTCTTCATTTGGTGTCATTGCTGGCTATGTAGCAGCCACACCCCCCCAGTAGCCATCAATTCATGGGCCACTGCAGCTGCTCTCCTACAAGCAGATTAAATCATGTCAGTGGCCCTATGACACATCTGATCATATGTCTTGCTCTGGCCACCTACTTTATTTACATTAGCCATTGTCTGCAGCCAAATTTGCATTCTTCCAGACATATCCTCATGTCCCCTCTCAAGCAGAAAGTTACCACATTGCCTAAATGCTTCCACAAAGACTTCATTCTCAGGGTCACTGAAGGGGGGTTTGTGAAGATTGGGATGCCTGGTTGCCATAGTCATAGGTGACATAAAACACAAAAGAAGGATACTACATATAAGTATTACCTAAATAAAAGTCCTGCTTAGGTATAACACATAAAAAGGTAGTATTTCACTATTATCCACTGGAGAAACATAAAACAGTTAAGATATTTAAATAGAAAAAAAAGAATTGAGTGGTTGTAACATATTACAATCGCATACAAAACAGGGTTGAATCAAAAACAAAGAGAGTAACAATAGCAAATTCTGTTTGGGCCAACACAGAAATTCAACTTGGCTCCCCACCCCCAAAACAATAGGCAAATGACACATTTTGCTAACAAACCATTAGTAAAATGCAAAAAGTGCTATTGGGTAAACTGTCCCTGAAACATGTGTACACATTTGCCACAGAACCTTCCATGTTATGCAATTGCCAGTCATGTCTACCTGTGGTTAGCACTCCCTTAGAGGTGTTTAGGGGCCATCCTAGAAGGCTAACACCACTGTGCCATTGACCATACAGGACATCTACATTTCATAGCATTAACAATAGAATAGTATAAAGAGAAAAATGGTTGTAACATTAGCACTTGTGATGACAGTTAATGAGGCTGTGCATCTGATAAAGTAAAATGCCCTGACAAACATGCCTATGTCATGACTATACTTCTAAGGAATGCATACAGATAAAAGTAGCATTTGCTAATGAATATATATATATATATATATCTATATATATATATATATATATATATATATATATTAACATATTTTTCTTACTGATATTTCACCATATCCAGTATATAGCTGAAAAGTGCAAGCATACCTTATTGAGATCAATAATATTCTGTACAGATAAATCCCAAAGTAATATCTTCTTCTGTGTTATCTACATAAACAAGATTCCTCACATTCATGTTTACTAGCTACTCAGTTACTTTTTTATTGTGTATATTCAGGATGGTGAGCATGGTGAAGATACAAACGAGGTGTGAACGCATTAGAATTGATGAATCCCAAATACTTGGCTCCATGCTGCAGACGTAAACATAGTGCAGGTACTTCCTCAGTGTTTGTTGCTAATGGAGTGCAACTGTGAATGATTACTGGTAGAGAGAAGGAAAATACAATAACAGCTCAGACTTCCTTACATCCAGTGGGTGTGTCAGCCAGGTTAGACCTACAAAGTGTAGAAGTAATTGTATTAAGGATTTAAACTTAAGCAAGCAACACACATTTCACAGTTTCTCTTCAGTAACATACAGTCCCCCCTTCATTTCTTGAAAACTGTATATTATTGCCTTTTAATATCTTCATACATTTTAAGGACAATGACACAGAATGCCTTACAGACTGCATGTTTCAGATTACTGGTCAGATAATACAAACATGAACAACAAACACAAAGAGATAAGACAGAGCTGCATTTATGCAAGAAATAGTGATAAATGGGTGTATGATCACTCAGTACACTAAATCTGAAATTAATACATGTACAAACTGTCGTATGTTTTATTAGTACTGAGGATGATGTTGCAGTTGGTTCTATACACAATCATTGTTATTCTGTGCTGCAAAGCTGTTTGTGTGGCAAAGAGGGATAAGGCACCCTTATTGTGTTTTGGAGGTTCATTGGAGTTAGAGTTTAATTTCACACCTGTGTAAAAATATTTCATGTGTACCAACATAACTTTTGTAGCATTGTTTATTTAATAGATTTATTTTCATTTCTCCTAATTTTCTTTTCTTTTTTAAATGCCAGTGTTTGCATGGTGTGCAGATTTGCGGAAACAAGGGAAATGGAGAAACACAATGAATGTCATGTTTAGCTGTGCTTATCTCATTTGTGTGATGCTTAGCAGTATACAAACCTGGACTAGTGGCCCACAAAGGAAGTAGACAGAACACCTGCAGGCAGGGCATAGACAGTATAAAGGTAAAAAGGATACATTGTTACAGTTTTATTTCCAGTGTTATTTCAATATTCCTGTGACAGCAGTTGTGGTAGGGCTTCCATAACCATGGTCCTGGGTTCTAATACAGGAAATTCCAGGCATTTTTATTGTTGTGCAATTTCACATTATATTAAATATCACTTTTAACAATTTGTACATAATTATAAATTGTGGGGCTGATATGAATTATATTTGTGAGGGATAAGACACTCTTTCTGTGTTTTGAAGTTTCAAATGTATGACGGGGGGTATGCTGTCTGCTATGTTTCTGTAAGTACTGTATAATTCTGCTCTCTGGACTTGAAGACCTTCACACTTGAATGACACACATACACAAGTGAATGTATATACAAAGACCTTGTCAGGTCACTCATGGACATTGTTAACACCTCAGTCTGTCATCTGTATTTATCAGTGATGCATGAGTATGTGTGAGAAGCACTTCTTCTGTGGCAAAGATGGAAAATCAGTGTTGTGGAAAAAATATTTTGTCCCTTATGTGTAGCTTTGAATCTCACATTGTAAAAATCAATTTTAGCAGTGTTTAAAGTCAAACGTATGTCAGGTCATGACATTCTTGTCCTCAGTGCGTGTCAGCAAAGTTAAATCACTGAATAGTTACAACAGCAGACACCACTAAAGTAATGTCAAGTGTCAGCTTAACCTTCCAATTTCAAAAATTGCTTTTCTCCCTGCTTGGCACTGTTGCTCTCTGCTTAACATCTAGCAAATCAGTTTAACATTGTTTCTTGTGTTTGCACACTACCAGTAAACCTGATAACTGAAAATATTGGGAAATCATTATTTGCTATTGCTATTGCTTTGGGATTGGACATGTCTGGTGTTAGAGGGGAAGAAGCCCAATTTAGGGCACAGAGGTGGGGTGTTCAGAAGTCCAGAATATTTATTAGACACCTGGTAAAGCTCTACAGCCCCAGGCTTCTATATAGGGACTATTCTGGCTCGTGGTACTGTCTGAGGGATGACATAATCTGGCCAAGGCTGTATCCAGAGTCAATGGCATCACACTTAGTTGAGAACAGTGTAGACAAAACTTCAACAACCTAAAAGGGCATAAGAGGGATACACCCATCCAGTGGCTGGATGAGTTTCAAACTAGCAACATCCCACAGTTGTGTAAGTATGCTAATAAAGAGAATTTATAACACGTAGAAAGCCAGATATAGGAAAGACTAGTATGCATAATGCTCTTCTGTTCTTTCCTTTTCTTTTCACAGCTAATCCTGAAATATTAGTGAATAGGCAGACTCATGCTGATCATCTGGAGAGACTGAGGCAAGCAAGTAGTATGAATACAGCACAAGAGATGTATTATTGTACCTACTCAGCACAGACTCCATGTAGGCCAGCAGAGTTATACGAGCTACAGAGAGCTGAAAAAGCGACTTTTCTGGATAATAAGTATTTTTTCTGTTGCTTTACACATCTGATAAATTAGCGACTGCATTTCGCCTGCTGTTCTGTTACTTTGCAACTGTTTTTTATTGCATTTAACTTAAATTTGCACTTGGTATCTTCGTTTGTTACTTGTTATCTGTATTGTAGCATTTCCTCTGTGTTAGCTGTAATAGCTGGTTAATAGCATTTATAAGTGTTTGCTGTAATTGTTTCTGCCTGTCTCTAAAAAGAAAAAAAAAAAAAAATATATATTCTCTTGTTTTTCCTACTTTACTAAGTTAGATTGTCCAGCTTCAGAGTTGCTGATTCCTGGGCTTTGTTTGTAGTTCCTGTGTACTGTTTCCTTGCCTTATTTGGGGAGAAGGAAGTTACCTTGCTTACCAGTGAGTGGGAAGCATTGAGCTGCCTTTGGTCCAGTTTTGTGAGGTTTCAGCCAGAAACTAGGAGTTTATTGGTCGTTTGGGCCAGTTTCCAGCTTTTTCCAGCCCTGGTATAAAACACGCTATCGCGTTAAGCGAGATTGCCACTGTTGCACACTAGGGCAGTGGCGGTTAAGCAGGATTAAACTATTCGGGCTACCTAAAGTCCACTCTTCAAATTTTCCCTTAAAACTACCTATCTCAAACTATACTACTGATCTAATCAGCGTATCCTATAACTAAAAAGATCATCTCTACTTGACTCCAAGTAGACTATTCTCTATCTGTTTAACCTAGCACTTGATCCTACAGTACTTATTACCTTGATACGGCACTCTTATAGATAGCACCCCAAAAAGGCAAACCCCCATTTCTCGGTCACCCACGTCCCCCGGAATCTAGTTTAAAGTTTTTTTTTGTCTAGTCCTTCTAGCATGTCGCGGGATCAATTGCTAGTGTCCTCTCCTACTCAGCTGGTGAACCTGGGAATATTGAGGCAATGTTACAATTGCCTCATGTACACAGACAACCCTCTCCTCCTCCCACAAAACACAAATACATGCGAGAGATGCAACTATACGGCCAAACTGGAGGCTGAGCTCTCTCAACATAGGACTGGCAAGACCAGTCAGGAGGAAAAGGTTACCACACACACTATAGACCCAGTCTCACATAGTACCATCACAACCTCAAATCATACACATAAACACACAAAGACATACTCGGAGGCTCTGATCAAAAATCTACCAAAACAGCAGAGGCCACCAAAGCAGACACCCAAACAACCACCACCTCAGAACACAACACCTGAAACACATAGACCTCACAGTCAGAGTGTCAAACAGTCACAGCCCTTAAGGCCAAACACAATGCCAGACACACTAGTCATTGGTGACTCCATAGTCAGACACACTGGCGTCCCGCTCACCAGACTGAGTAAGGAGAAGGTCACAGTAAGCTGCCTGTCGGTGCTAGAATCCGCCACATAACGCAAGCACTCAGGTCGCTCAACAGCAGGTACAAATACGACTCAGTCATTGTCCACGCTGGTGTAAACGACCTGAGGACTACATGAAAAGAGACATTGAAGAGCTCTCTGATTATGTAGCCCAGGCAGGTATGACCCTGACCTTGAGCAGTATCCTACCTTCACCAAGAATGATGCCACAATACAGAGATAAGATGATCAGCTTTAACAATTGGCTTAAAATCTGGTGTCATTCAAAGGGATCCAATGTCTGTCTGCCTGGGATGACATGCTGGACAAGCCACGCTTGCACCTGTCACCCTGGGATTCGGATATTGGCAAAGGCTCTTGCCACCCCATAGTGCCTTTTTAGGCAAGGCTCAAATTCTAAACCTACCACCCTAGAACACAAAAAGGAAAAAACTAAGGGTAATGCTGCTCAATGCCAGAAGTCTTAATCTCAAAATGCACTCGAGGCCCTTCTCAGTATGGAGAACATCGATGTCTGTGCTGTGACAGAAACCTGGTTCAAGGCTCCTGAGAGCACCCCAGCACTATCAGGTTATACCTCATATCATGCGTTCCGGCCCCAAAATCTGGACAATACCAAGAAAGGAGGGGGGGTATCCATATTCATAAAGGACACCCACACCTCAAGACTGGTGGCAACGCACGATGCATCGGAGACCATCTAGGTGCAATTAACCATAGGCAAGACTGCTCTGCAAATTGTAGCATGTTACAGGCCACCCTCACAAACTCAGGAACCTCACATGGCCTTCCTGAAAACACGATAAATGTATCACCAAACACCATCATACTAGGTGACTTCAATTACCCTAATATAGACTGGGTACACTACTCAAGCCCAAACACCCTAGCCCAAAAGTTCCTGGAATTCATAAACTCAAATGCCATGGAACAACTAGTCACCAGCCCACAAGAGGAGACAACATACTTGATCTCATCATCACGAACATGGGAGCACAATGTTCAACACGAGTATACCCCTCACTGGTGAGATCAGATCACAAACTAATCTCGCTGGAGGTCCTCATCCCACCCCACCTGAAATAAAAAGACCACAGTAAAGAACTTCTCAAAGCTGACTTCACACCTCTAAACACTAGTGTGGTGTCCTTTAAGGCCCCGAGCCGGCGGAAAACAGTATTCAAGCCGCTGAATCACTTACAAATGCCTTCTACCAGCACCTGCAGGACTGCATGGATAAGGCAATCCCAAGCAAAACAAAGACTCTTTGTACCAAAGGCAAGCGTCCAGTCTGGTGGACCCCAGCCATAAACAAACTCTACAACAAAAGGAGGAAGCTACTACAAGATAGAGCAAAATCCTTAAAAGGTAAGACACCCTTGATCACTATATGTAAAAAACTAAGAGCTCTCATAAAATCATCCAAAGCAAATTTTGAGAGAAAAATAGCTAAAGACTCAAAAGACAATCATAAGGCCTTCTTTAGCTATGTTAGAAACCTGGGAGGAAACTCCCAGATATTTTCAGAACTAGTTCAAAATGATGTGAAGATTACTGATCCTACAGACATTGCCAACATACTGGCTGACAGGTTCAGTGCAAACTTCTCCCCTCCCCAAAGGAGAGATATCTATAGCAGCCGATTGCAGTCCCGCAAACGTCTCCAACACCCAAGTCAAAACTGAAAAACACAGCATCCATGGGACCTGATGGTGTCCCCGGCTGTGCTCCACGAACTAAACGATGAATTAAACCCACAGCTAGGACAGCTGTTTAATCATAGTCTTACCTCTGGATACGTGCCCAGGAGTGGCGCACTGCAACTGTGGTCCCACTTCACAAAGGCGGTGCCTCCACCGACCCTGGAAATTACCGCCCATTAGCTTGACAAGCCTTATCTGCAAAGCCATGGAGAGGATCATAATGGACCTCATAAATAAAGACATAGGGAATTTGCAGACTTTGGATCCATCCCAGTTTGGCTTTGTCAAAGGCAGATCATGCCTTCTAAACTTGGTTGACTTTTTCAAACAGTCACCAAAGCCATTGATGAGGGAAAGGCAGTCCATACAGCCTACCTAGATCTGGCGAAGGCCTTCGATACAATACCCCACTCAGGTATCATTGAAAAACTCATCAGCTTAAATGTTAACCCATACATCACAAGATGGGTTGCAAACTGGCTGAGTGACAGAACCCACAGGGTCAGAGTTGCTGGCGCCATGTCAGACTCAAAGCCTGTCACAAGTGGTGTACCACAGGCAGGGTTGCCAGATTTCCGGCAACCCAGGTAGGAACAAAAAAAAAATAGAAGGTCTCTCACGAAGTGAAACAAAAAAAAAAAAAGGTCTTCGGCAACTGAAGACCAAAAAAAAAAAAAAAAAGGTCTTCGGCAACTGAAGACCAAAAGAAGGTCTTCGCAACTGAAGACCAAAAAAAAAGGTCTTTAATGCGGAACACAGTTCCACATTAAAGAACTGAGCACTCTGCCTGCAATAAACACTGAGCTTCGTGTTTAATGCATTGCAGTTCGCATTAAACACGAAGCTCCGTGTTTAGCGCTTTTGATTGGCCCGACGGCATATGGGCCAATCAAAAATGCATAACACAAACTCTTCTCGTTGCTGAGGGCAAACTCCGTGTTTAGCAATAATTTTTGATTGGCCCGTATGCCAGGTATCGGGTCAATCAAAAAACAAAACAAAGTGGAGGCTGGCCGGGATTTAAACCGGCAGGGCGGGACTCGGGATCAGGCTACTGATCTCGGGACAGTCCCGCCCAAATAGGGACGTCTGGCAACCCTGACCACAGGGCTCAGTCCTGGGCCCACTCTTGTTTGGCATCTACTTTTCCGAAGTACAAGCAAACACAGGAGGGTTATGGCTGACAAAGTTTGCAGATGACTGCAAACTAAACACATCTGACACAGATATCCTACAGAAGGGTCTCACAGAAATGGATAACTGGTGCCAGAGCCATGGCCTAAAGTTAAATGCCAAAAAATGCATAGTCATACCCTTCGGGAAAAACAAGGTTACCCTAGATACCAAATAGGTGGCAATCCACTGAGCACAGAAGAAGTTATCAGGGACCTAGGGACTCAGGTTGATAGTAGTCTGTCATTCGACACCCATGTAGCCAAAGTAGTTAGGAAGACCTTCTACATTGCCCACCTTATCATGAAGGGATTCTCGTCTAGATCAAGGGAGGTCATAGTCTCCTGTACTCATCACTCATCAGACCAATGATTGAGTACAATGCCCCATTCGAATGTATCTGACCCGACACTTGCAGCAGCTTGAGAGGCTACAAAGTTCCTCACCAAAAGGATAAAGGGTCTCAAACATCTGTCCTATGCTGCCCGACTGAAAGAACTCCAGCTCTATTCAGTCGCCATACCAGCTCAGAGGTGACCTTTGCCTAACATACAAGGCCATGTCAAACCCAGATTTGATGAATATGCTTCACCTCAAAAATCTAGATCCATCAGAGCCACAAGGGCGGAGACTTAAACCTTGACACGGCTATTAATAGGCGTGCTGGAGGATAGATTCATCACCCAAAGACTCCCTATGCTGTGGAACAAAATCCCAGTATATGTGAGGCAGAGCACCTCCCTGGCCTTGTTCAAGAGAAATCTTGACCAATGGATGGGAGATCGCAGATATACCCCAGGGATTACCTCAGTGTCACTGCTCGACAGAGGCACAGCAAAATAATGGGTATAGTTCCCCATACTAAAGGGGTGGCGTAAGCCACAAAACTATGGGCTAGGCTTGTAAATGCCCTCGGGCAGATAGCCTAGTATGAACCTATGAACCTATGAACCTATAAAAGTGAAAGTTAAAGAAATGTTTTTGTTTTCTATAAAGTAGCAGCAAAGTAAGCATGGATATCCTAACTGCGAAAGCAAGTATGCATGCATAAGTCTGTAGCGCAAACCAACTTTAGGAGTCAAGTGTAAGACTATAGTCAGAGGTTGTGGGCTCAAATAACATGAGTAAGAGCTATACAATACTTAGATTCTTTAATAACGCTACAGTAATTAAAATCTATAGAACTGCCATACATGCCCTGCTGTTAACTGTTACTGTATTCTGTATAACTGGACCAAGCATACGTGCAATATATGCACATTGCAATGATTACTTTGAGCAATCTGCAAATATAGTTTGTAGTTGTTAGGAAGTATAATTAATTGTAACACTTCAAATAAAATAGATGAGTTCCTATGGCTTGATCGAACGTTTAGGTTAGCGAATATCTAAACGTCAATCTGGTAACAGCGAAAGCAAAAAAAAGTGCACGGCCAATTTAATGCAGGGAAAGAATTCCCTTAGCTGTTATGTGGATTTTGCCCCTTTCCCCACTGTAGAGCAATCTTTGAGTTAGTATATTTAGTTAGGGGGGGTTGCCCCCCACTTTATTTTGGTTTAAATTTTTTTTTTTTGCTGCAGAGGGAACGCATTCCCTATGTTAAATCAGCTGTTTGCTGTTTTATTTTTTTGATATTACCAGGTCGACATTTAGGTACTTGCTAACTTAAATGTTTGATCAGGTAATAAAAGTCTTCCGGCTTTTCCCGGTTATGGGTCACCACAGTGGAACTCTGGTCCGCTCATGATTGGCAGTGTATTTTTACGGTGCCGAGTTGCCAGCCCAACACCCAACCTTCAAAGAAGGCGCACCCACTAATGCTCGCACCTACCTGCATGTCTTTAGAATCATTTCACTGCGGGGAGGACATGCAGACTCCACACAGAAGAAGCTCCAGCCGAGACTCGAATGGGAGAACCTCTTGCTGTAGAATGACAACGGTAGCTGCTGCACTACCATGGCCATTCTGATCGGGTAATATAGACGCAAAATAGTTGTATTATTGTATTAATGCATTGTATGTCACATATGATAGCACTATTTTTTATATTTTTTTCTCATCCCAAACCTTATCTCTTTTTTATTTTCTGTTATGTGTTGGCAAAGGCTTCAATTTCATCCATCTGTAACAAATCACTAAATGCTTTACAGCACAGCAGTGGTGCACTATGCAAAGTGGACAGTAGCATGTATTAATTTCTTACTGTTCATTTAGTGTTCATGACATGAAACAACATGTGGAAACAGAAAAAAATGAAGGTTCTATCTAAGAAAATGTTACATATTTAGAATGCAGAAATCTGTTACCTCCCCCATTGCACTGCAATGCTGGTCTTTCAGTACTTGTTCATAAATTTATCAACTACACTACATAAATTAATAACAAATGTTATGTTATATACCATACATATCTTTAAAATGACAATACATATTCAGATTTCCCAAAACTTGTAGTAATGTGAACACTTGTTTGCATATAGCTTGTAAAGATATCTCTTAAAGTATATCTGCACATTGGAACACTACCACCAAATACTACACGTTGCATACTCATCAATCTGGTAACATTCAGAATTTGAAATATCTTGACAGTTGAACATGCCTAACTATCCATTTCATGCAGACCTCCCAACATCTTCTTTTCAACATCCAGTGTTGATGTCATCCACTATAAGTTATCTTGCAGCCTTGTAAAAGTCTTACCTGTGCAGTAGCTCTTGTGTAAAGTACTGAGTTTTGTAGTCTGTGTATGTAGATAGGTAGGGCTTCTGTTCTTACTGAAATCACCTGGGAGGTGTGTGTCTATCTAGTCAGAAGAGCAAAAGTGTGTATCTTACTCCAGTCCCATGGATTGCCAATATTATGACACTTGCACATGCCTACACATCCATTTCATGCAGGCCTCATAACATCTTCTATCTAACATCCAGTACTGATGTCATCCACTATATGTTGTCCTGCAGCCTTGTGAAAGTCAGGCTTGTGGTGTAGCACTTGCATAAAGTACTTAATTTTGAAGACTGTGTACTTAGGACCATAGGATCATAGAAGGTTACTAGCCTATTGGCCCTAAGGCCCTTAGACGCCTAGCCAAGAGTTTAGCCCATGTTTAGACAAGTCAGCACCCAAAGCCCCTGTCCAGCAGGGACACAGGTGGAATCCCAGGGGTGTATTTTCTGTTTCCCATCCAGTTATCCAGATTGCACTTAAAAAGGGATAATGAGGTACTCTGCTTGACATGGAGAGGGATTCTATTGGACACAAATCTGTCCCACTAACAAGTTCTACTGATATCACAGACCAGGTTGAGGTCACGTGTACAGGTTGCTTGAGTGGAGCTTGACTTGCAGATATGCAGCAGTCCCATCAAAGCAGGGTCTGAGATTGCTTTACATGGCAAACAGAGGTCACCCCTGGAGTAGTCTGTATGAAACTGAATAGAGGGATAGGGCTTTTAGCCTGTGTAAGGTAGATGTTTGAGGCCCTAGATTCTCCTGGTGAGGAACCTCTGTGGTCTTTCCAGCTGCTGCATGTGCTTTGTGAGGTACATGCTGAAGTGGGCATTGTACTCAATAATTGGTCTTATAAGGGAAGAATACAGGGATGTTGACTCTTTGTCCCTGGATGAGATACTCTTACTTATGAGGTGGGCCATGTAGAAAGCATTTCGTACAAGGAAAGTAACATGGTGGTCGAAAGTCAGGTTGCTATTAACCTGGGTGGCCAAATTCCTCACTACTCATTGTGTACTTAGGACATTGTTGTTAATGTGATATGTGGGGATGTGATTCTCCCAAAAGGGGATGATGATGCATTTTTTGGCATTCAGCTTGAGGCCATGTTTCTGGCACCAGTCATTTGTTTGGGTGAGACCGTCATGGAGGACATCCACATCACTTGGGAATTGATGACTGCACCCAGCTTACATCTGCAAACTTGGTCAGCCATAATCCACTGGTTTTGGCCTGTACCTCAGAGAAGTATATCCTGAATAACAGAGGCCCTCTGCTGCATACCTGCAAGCAACTGCATTACTAGCTGAGTTAAGTACAAACTTGCAGTGTTAAAGATTGTACTGCATTTCATTTTTCTGTCTATTTAATTATTTAATTGAATATTGTGTCTGTGTCTCTCTGTAGTTATTTATTTTTCTATTTAACTGTTTCATAGAATATTGTGGTCTCTCTCTGTCTCTGCAGTACTGGGGCTACTGTGTTTCATTTAATTGATATTCAGTGTTAAACTGTTAGCCTAGAGGGTTTCTCTGTATTTATAAGTGAGTCACACACCTTTGAATTTATTACTGCTCAATACCCCAGTTGTTTGGCTTCTGCTACATACCTACAGTCAACTGCATTACTAGCTGAGTTAAGTTCAAACTTGCAGTGTTAAAGATTGTACTGCATTTCTTTTTCTGTCTATTTGTTTCATTGAATATTGTGTCTGTGTCTCTCTGTAGTTATTCATTTTTCCATTTAATTGTTTCATAGAATACTGTGGTATGTCTCTGTTTCGGCAGTAGTGGGGGCTATTGTGTTTCATTTCATTGATATTCAGTGTTAAACTGTTAGCCTAGAGGGTTTCTCTGTATTTATAAGTGAGTCACATACCTTTGAATTTATTACTGCTCAATACCTCAGTTGTTTGGCTTCTGCTACATACCTACAGTCAACTGCATTACTAGCTGAGTTAAGTACAAACTTGCAGTGTTAAAGATTGTACTGCATTTCATTTTTCTGTCTAATTGTGTCATTGAATATTGTGTCTGTGTCTCTCTGCAGTTATTTATTTTTCTATTTAATTGTTTCATAGAATACTATGGTCTCTCTCTCTGTTTCTGCAGTTAGTTTCCTGTCCACCCTCCCTGTTCTTGTTTTGGTATTAATCTTGGTGGATTTGGAATTGCCTGCCCCTCCTGTAAAATTTGTGTTTGAACACTCCTCCTGTGTCTATCTCATTTGCTCACTCAACTGAGTACAGTGAGATCATATTTTGACTTCAGACACTCCTACCAGTCCCATCTTTTCAGCTCTATCCTAGCTTTATTCCAGTCTAGTGTCACTAGCTCACTCTACCTAATACAGAGAGAACATTTGTGAAGTGCAAGCAACTTAGGTCCTTAATTGTGAATTATCTTCTGCTTCTCCTTTCTCTCTTTCCACTTTCCAATAAAAAGATTGTTTCCTGCCTTTCCTGTAACTAGTCTAGTCCAGATACAGATTTGCTGTAACCAGGACTGTTTGCAAGCTTCTGTGCCCCCAAAGCCTTTCTGTGTTGGAGGGAAACCTTCTACCTTATCAGTGGGAGTGGTAAGCACTAGGTAGCCTATCTGCCACAAGAGTGGTTTCTGGCCCAGAAAGTGTAGTTTATTGGCCATTTGGGCAGTTTTTCCATTTCTTTCAACTTTCTGGTTTAAAAGCCTGCATTTATGCTTGTTTCCCACCTTTCCTGTAACTAGTCTAGTCCAAATACAAATTTGCTGTATCCAGGACTGTTTATAAGCTTCTGAGCCCCCCAAAGCCTTTCTGTGTTGGAGGGAAGCCTTCTAGTTTATCAGTGGGAGTGCTAAGCACTAGGAAACCTATCTACCACAAGAGTGTTTTATGGCCCAGAAATTGTAGTTTATTGGCCGCTTGGGCAGTTTTTCCATCTCTTTCAACTTTCTGGTTTAAAAGTCCATGTTTGCAGCTGTTTTCCATATTTCCTGTAACCAGTCCAGTCCAGCTACAGATTTGCTGTATCCATGACTGTTTCCAAGCTTCTGAGCCCCCCAGGCCTTTCTGTGTTGGAGGGAAGCATTCTAGCTTATCAGTGGGAGTGATAAGCACTAGGTAGCCTATCTACCACAATATCCAGGTACAGATTCTTAGTTTTAGTACTTGAATTTAATTATTCATGCTCAGCACTTGTTCAGAACTTGCTGTTAGCACTAAATAAGCTGCAAATTACTACAGCACTCAACCTTCCTCTTTATATAGAGGAAAACAGTTTTTGTACTTACTTTCTTCACTTTCTTAGAGAAAAACAGCTCTTATACTCACTTTCCTCACTTGTTTAGAGGAAAGTAGTTTTTTTATTCAAGCATGTCCAAGGGTCAGCTCCCAGTGTTTTATCCTATCTGTCTGATGAATCTGGGCATCTTGGGGCAATGTAGCAATTGCCTTATGTACACAGACAACCCTCTCCTCCTACCACCACCACAACCTGTGAGAGATGCACTTATCTAGCCTAACTGGAGGTAAAGCTCTTTCCAACCAAGACTGAACTTGACAGTCATGAGGAGAAGGTAAACACTTGCACCACACCACACTCATCACATAGTCCCACTAAGCCTGCACCACCAAAATCCACACATAGAAACACAAAAACATTCGTGGAGGCTCTCAATATAATCTGCTCAAGCAACAGAGTCCTCAGCAGAAACACAAGCAACCTCCACCCCAACACAACCCAAATGACACATAGCCCACAGACTCAGTGTGCCACTCAACCACAGCCCATAAGGCAAAATAACATACCCAACACACTAGTCATAGGTGACTCTATAGTCAGGCACACTGCTGTGCCACTCATCAAGCTAAACAAGGAGAAGGTTACTGTCAGCTGCCTGTGGGTGCCAGGATCCACCACATAACCCACGCACTCAGGTCACTTCACAAAAGTACAAATATGACTCTGTCATTGTACATGTGAATGACCTGAGACATATTCCCTGGACTACATGAAAGAGACATGGAAGTGCTCTCCCCAGGCAGGTATGACCCTAGCCCTGAGTAGCATCCTGCCATCTCCCAGAATGATAAGTACAAGGACAAAATGATTGACTTCAACAATTGGCTAAGCTTCTGGTATCATTCAAAGGGGATCCAGTATCTGTCTGCCTGGGAAGACATGGTCAACAGACCATGATGCTTTGCCAGAGATGGCCTGCACCTGTTACCCCTGGGATTCCAGATACTGGCTAAGGGTCTTGCTGCCCCTGTAGTGTTTTTTTAGGTAAGGTTCAAATGACAAATTCACCAATGTAACAAGAACAGGCAAGCAAAAACTGAGGATAATGCTACTCAATGCTAGAAGTCTAAATCTAAAAATGGACTCCCATGAGGGTCTCCTTAAAATGGAGAACATCGATATCTGTGCAGTGACTGAGACCTGGTTCAAGGCTCCAGAGCACCCCTGCATTACCAGGCTATAACTCATACTACACATTTCGGCCACCTAACCTGACACAAAAGGCAGAGGTGTGTCCATATTCGATATCCACACCTCCAGGCTAGTTGCTCAGCATAATGCATCCAAGGTTATCCAAGTGAAACTAACTCTGGGCAAAACTGCAATCCAAATTGTAGCTTGCTACAGATCCCCCACCATGCCCCAGGATTTTTTCTTAATATACTGGAAAGAGAAGGTAAACATTTGCACCACACTACACTCATCACATAGTGTCACTAAACCTACACCACCAAAATCCACAAATAGAAACACAAAAACATTCACGGAGGCTCTTGATAATAATCTGCTCAAGCAACAGAGATGTCTAAAGCAGAAACACCTTAATAATGGGTGATTTCAACTACCCCACCATTAACTAGGAAAACTACTCATGTACCAACTCCTTCACTCAACTCTTTCTGGAATTCATAAATCCCAATGCCCTGGATCAACTTTTTCACACCCCCACCAGGGGCAACAATATCCTAGACCTAGTCATTACCAACATGAGTGATCAGTGTTCCACACCTGAAGTCAGATCCAACCATAAGCTAATCACCTAGATATCCACATCCCACTCCCACCCTCATTAAAATCATGGTAAAAGTTTCTCCAAAGCCAACTTCATGCTTCTTAAGACAGAAGTGGCGAACTTCATGACACCCATGCAGATGGGCAATACAGTTATGACTGCTGAATCCTACACAGATGCACTCTATAAGCACTTACATGAGTGTATGGATTGTGCTATCCCAAACAGAATCAAGATGCTATCCTCCAAAAAGGAAGCCAATCTGGTTGTCCCAGTGTGAAGACTGGTAGAGAAATGTGAAGGCTGCCAGCCTAGCCAGAACTCATTCCCTATGTTAAATCAGCTGTTTGCTGTTTTATTTTTTTGATATTACCAGGTCGACATTTAGGTACTTGCTAACTTAAATGTTTGATCAGGTAATAAAAGTCTTCCGGCTTTTCCCGGTTATGGGTCACCACAGTGGAACTCTGGTCCGCTCATGATTGGCAGTGTATTTTTACGGTGCCGAGTTGCCAGCCCAACACCCAACCTTCAAAGAAGGCGCACCCACTAATGCTCGCACCTACCTGCATGTCTTTAGAATCATTTCACTGCGGGGAGGACATGCAGACTCCACACAGAAGAAGCTCCAGCTGAGACTCGAATGGGAGAACCTCTTGCTGTAGAATGACAACGGTAGCTGCTGCACCACCATGGCCATTCTGATCGGGTAATATAGATGCAAAATAGTTGTATTATTGTATTAATGCATTGTATGTCACATATGATAGCACTATTTTTTATATTTTCTTTTCTCATCCCAAACCTTATCTCTTTTTTTATTTTCTGTTATGTGTTGGCAAAAGGCTTCAATTTCATCCATCTGTAACAAATCACTAAATGCTTTACAGCACAGCAGTGGTGCACTATGCAAAGTGGACAGTAGCATGTATTAATTTCTTACTGTTCATTTAGTGTTCATGACATGAAACAACATGTGGAAACAGAAAAAAATGAAGGTTCTATCTAAGAAAATGTTACATATTTAGAATGCAGAAATCTGTTACCTCCCCCATTGCACTGCAATGCTGGTCTTTCAGTACTTGTTCATAAATTTATCAACTACACTACATAAATTAATAACAAATGTTATGTTATATACCATACATATCTTTAAAATGACAATACATATTCAGATTTTCCAAAACTTGTAGTAATGTGAACACTTGTTTGCATATAGCTTGTAAAGATATCTCTTAAAGTATATCTGCACATTGGAACACTACCACCAAATACTACACGTTGCATACTCATCAATCTGGTAACATTCAGAATTTGAAATATCTTGACAGTTGAACATGCCTAACTATCCATTTCATGCAGACCTCCCAACATCTTCTTTTCAACATCCAGTGTTGATGTCATCCACTATAAGTTATCTTGCAGCCTTGTAAAAGTCTTACCTGTGCAGTAGCTCTTGTGTAAAGTACTGAGTTTTGTAGTCTGTGTATGTAGATAGGTAGGGCTTCTGTTCTTACTGAAATCACCTGGGAGGTGTGTGTCTATCTAGTCAGAAGAGCAAAAGTGTGTATCTTACTCCAGTCCCATGGATTGCCAATATTTTGACACTTGCACATGCCTACACATCCATTTCATGCAGGCCTCATAACATCTTCTGTCTAACATCCAGTACTGATGTCATCCACTATATGTTGTCCTGCAGCCTTGTGAAAGTCAGGCTTGTGGTGTAGCACTTGCATAAAGTACTTAATTTTGAAGTCTGTGTACTTAGGACCATAGGATCATAGAAGGTTACTAGCCTATTGGCCCTAAGGCCCTTAGACGCCTAGCCAAGAGTTTAGCCCATGTTTAGACAAGTCAGCACCCAAAGCCCCTGTCCAGCAGGGACACAGGTGGAATCCCAGGGGTGTATTTTCTGTTTCCCATCCAGTTATCCAGATTGCACTTAAAAAGGGATAATGAGGTACTCTGCTTGACATGGAGAGGGATTCTATTGGACACAAATCTGTCCCACTAACAAGTTCTACTGATATCACAGACCAGGTTGAGGTCACGTGTACAGGTTGCTTGAGTGGAGCTTGACTTGCAGATATGCAGCAGTCCCATCAAAGCAGGGTCTGAGATTGCTTTACATGGCAAACAGAGGTCACCCCTGGAGTAGTCTGTATGAAACTGAATAGAGGGATAGGGCTTTTAGCCTGTGTAAGGTAGATGTTTGAGGCCCTAGATTCTCCTGGTGAGGAACCTCTGTGGTCTTTCCAGCTGCTGCATGTGCTTTGTGAGGTACATGCTGAAGTGGGCATTGTACTCAATAATTGGTCTTATAAGGGAAGAATACAGGGATGTTGACTCTTTGTCCCTGGATGAGATACTCTTACTTATGAGGTGGGCCATGTAGAAAGCATTTCGTACAAGGAAAGTAACATGGTGGTCGAAAGTCAGGTTGCTATTAACCTGGGTGGCCAAATTCCTCACTACTCATTGTGTACTTAGGACATTGTTGTTAATGTGATATGTGGGGATGTGATTCTCCCAAAAGGGGATGATGATGCATTTTTTGGCATTCAGCTTGAGGCCATGTTTCTGGCACCAGTCATTTGTTTGGGTGAGACCGTCTTGCAGGACGTCCACATCACTTGGGGAATTGATGACTGCACCCAGCTTACATCTGCAAACTTGGTCAGCCATAATCCACTGGTTTTGGCCTGTACCTCAGAGAAGTATATCCTGAATAACAGAGGCCCTCTGCTGCATACCTGCAAGCAACTGCATTACTAGCTGAGTTAAGTACAAACTTGCAGTGTTAAAGATTGTACTGCATTTCATTTTTCTGTCTATTTAATTATTTAATTGAATATTGTGTCTGTGTCTCTCTGTAGTTATTTATTTTTCTATTTAACTGTTTCATAGAATATTGTGGTCTCTCTCTGTCTCTGCAGTACTGGGGGCTACTGTGTTTCATTTAATTGATATTCAGTGTTAAACTGTTAGCCTAGAGGGTTTCTCTGTATTTATAAGTGAGTCACACACCTTTGAATTTATTACTGCTCAATACCCCAGTTGTTTGGCTTCTGCTACATACCTACAGTCAACTGCATTACTAGCTGAGTTAAGTACAAACTTGCAGTGTTAAAGATTGTACTGCATTTCATTTTTCTGTCTATTTGTTTCATTGAATATTGTGTCTGTGTCTCTCTGTAGTTATTTATTTTTTCCATTTAATTGTTTCATAGAATACTGTGGTATGTCTCTGTTTCGGCAGTAGTGGGGGCTATTGTGTTTCATTTCATTGATATTCAGTGTTAAACTGTTAGCCTAGAGGGTTTCTCTGTATTTATAAGTGAGTCACATACCTTTGAATTTATTACTGCTCAATACCTCAGTTGTTTGGCTTCTGCTACATACCTACAGTCAACTGCATTACTAGCTGAGTTAAGTACAAACTTGCAGTGTTAAAGATTGTACTGCATTTCATTTTTCTGTCTAATTGTGTCATTGAATATTGTGTCTGTGTCTCTCTGCAGTTATTTATTTTTCTATTTAATTGTTTCATAGAATACTATGGTCTCTCTCTCTGTTTCTGCAGTTAGTTTCCTGTCCACCCTCCCTGTTCTTGTTTTGGTATTAATCTTGGTGGATTTGGAATTGCCTGCCCCTCCTGTAAAATTTGTGTTTGAACACTCCTCCTGTGTCTATCTCATTTGCTCACTCAACTGAGTACAGTGAGATCATATTTTGACTTCAGACACTCCTACCAGTCCCATCTTTTCAGCTCTATCCTAGCTTTATTCCAGTCTAGTGTCACTAGCTCACTCTACCTAATACAGAGAACATTTGTGAAGTGCAAGCAACTTAGGTCCTTAATTGTGAATTATCTTCTGCTTCTCCTTTCTCTCTTTCCACTTTCCAATAAAAAGATTGTTTCCTGCCTTTCCTGTAACTAGTCTAGTCCAGATACAGATTTGCTGTAACCAGGACTGTTTGCAAGCTACTGTGACCACAAAGCCTTTCTGTGTTGGAGGGAAACCTTCTACCTTATCAGTGGGAGTGGTAAGCACTAGGTAGCCTATCTGCCACAAGAGTGGTTTCTGGCCCAGAAAGTGTAGTTTATTGGCCATTTGGGCAGTTTTTCCATTTCTTTCAACTTTCTGGTTTAAAAGCCTGCATTTATGCTTGTTTCCCACCTTTCCTGTAACTAGTCTAGTCCAAATACAAATTTGCTGTATCCAGGACTGTTTATAAGCTTCTGAGCCCCCCAAAGCCTTTCTGTGTTGGAGGGAAGCCTTCTAGTTTATCAGTGGGAGTGTTAAGCACTAGGAAACCTATCTACCACAAGAGTGTTTTATGGCCCAGAAATTGTAGTTTATTGGCCGCTTGGGCAGTTTTTCCATCTCTTTCAACTTTCTGGTTTAAAAGTCCATGTTTGCAGCTGTTTTCCATATTTCCTGTAACCAGTCCAGTCCAGCTACAGATTTGCGGTATCCATGACTGTTTCCAAGCTTCTGAGCCCCCCAGGCCTTTCTGTGTTGGAGGGAAGCATTCTAGCTTATCAGTGGGAGTGATAAGCACTAGGTAGCCTATCTACCACAATATCCAGGTACAGATTCTTAGTTTTAGTACTTGAATTTAATTATTCATACTCAGCACTTGTTCAGAACTTGCTGTTAGCACTAAATAAGCTGCAAATTACTACAGCACTCAACCTTCCTCTTTATATAGAGGAAAACAGTTTTTGTACTTACTTTCTTCACTTTCTTAGAGAAAAACAGCTCTTATACTCACTTTCCTCACTTGTTTAGAGGAAAGTAGTTTTTTTATTCAAGCATGTCCAAGGGTCAGCTCCCAGTGTTTTATCCTATCTGTCTGATGAATCTGGGCATCTTGGGGCAATGTAGCAATTGCCTTATGTACACAGACAACCCTCTCCTCCTACCACCACCACAACCTGTGAGAGATGCACTTATCTAGCCTAACTGGAGGTAAAGCTCTTTCCAACCAAGACTGAACTTGACAGTCATGAGGAGAAGGTAAACACTTGCACCACACCACACTCATCACATAGTCCCACTAAGCCTGCACCACCAAAATCCACACATAGAAACACAAAAACATTCGTGGAGGCTCTCAATAATAATCTGCTCAAGCAACAAAGTCCTCCAGCAGAAACACAAGCAACCTCCACCCCCCAACACAACCCAAATGACACATAGCCCACAGACTCAGTGTGCCACTCAACCACAGCCCATAAGGCAAAACAACATACCCAACACACTAGTCATAGGTGACTCTATAGTCAGGCACACTGATGTCCGACTCATCAAGCTAAACAAGGAGAAGGTTACTGTCAGCTGCCTGTCGGGTGCCAGGATCCACCACATAACCCACGCACTCAGGTCACTTCACAAAAAGTACAAATATGACTCTGTCATTGTACATGTTGGTGTGAATGACCTGAGACATATTTCCCTGGACTACATGAAAAGAGACATGGAAGTGCTCTCCAATATTGTAGCCCAGGCAGGTATGACCCTAGCCCTGAGTAGCATCCTGCCATCTCCCAGAATGATACCGCAGTACAAGGACAAAATGATTGACTTCAGCAATTGGCTAAGCTTCTGGTATCATTCAAAGGGGATCCAGTATCTGTCTGCCTGGGAAGACATGGTCAACAGACCATGATGCTTTGCCAGAGATGGCCTGCACCTGTTACCCCTGGGATTCCAGATACTGGCTAAGGGTCTTGCTGCCCCTGTAGTGTTTTTTTAGGTAAGGTTCAAATGAAAAATTCACCAATGTAACAAGAACAGGCAAGCAAAAACTGAGGATAATGCTACTCAATGCTAGAAGTCTAAATCTAAAAATGGACTCCCATGAGGGTCTCCTTAAAATGGAGAACATCAATATCTGTGCAGTGACTGAGACCTGGTTCAAGGCTCCAGAGAGCACCCCTGCATTACCAGGCTATAACTCATACCACACTTTTTGGCCACCTAACCTGGACCGGAACACAAAAGGCAGAGGTGTGTCCATATTCATTAAGGATATCCACACCTCCAGGCTAGTTGCTCAGCATAATGCATCCAAGGTTATCCAAGTGAAACTAACTCTGGGCAAAACTGCAATCCAAATTGTAGCTTGCTACAGATCCTCCACCATGCCCCAGGATTCCCACTCCTTTTTTCTTAATATACTGGAAAAGAGGAGAAGGTAAACATTTGCACCACACTACACTCATCACATAGTGTCACTAAACCTACACCACCAAAATCCACAAATAGAAACACAAAAACATTCACGGAGGCTCTTGATAATAATCTGCTCAAGCAACAGAGATGTCTAAAGCAGAAACACCTTAATAATGGGTGATTTCAACTACCCCACCATTAACTAGGAAAACTACTCATGTACCAACTCCTTCACTCAACTCTTTCTGGAATTCATAAATCCCAATGCCCTGGATCAACTTATTCACACCCCCACCAGGGGCAACAATATCCTAGACCTAGTCATTACCAACATGAGTGATCAGTGTTCCACACCTGAAGTCAGATCCAACCATAAGCTAATCACCCTATATATCCACATCCCACTCCCACCCCTCATTAAGGAAATCATGGTAAAAGTTTCTCCAAAGCCAACTTCATGCTTCTTAAGACAGAAGTGGCGAACTTCATGACACCCATGCAGATGGGCAATACAGTTATGACTGCTGAATCCTACACAGATGCACTCTATAAGCACTTACATGAGTGTATGGATTGTGCTATCCCAAACAGAATCAAGATGCTATCCTCCAAAAAAGGAAGCCAATCTGGTTGTCCCCGGTGTGAAGACTGGTAGAGAAATGTGAAGGCTGCCAGCCTAGCCAGATAGAATTGTGCAGATAATTCTGTCATTTGTAAATATGAATGTAAACTACAGGCTTGTTGTCTTAAATGCAAAGAAACACTGTTACATGTGGAACTGGAAATAAATGTGACAACAGTGCACTCTACTGACCAAAGTAAAGCATGTGGTGACCCTTTGAAGTAGACAGTGGTGCCAAAAAGTCTAGATGAAGAAATTATTTCTATTGTTTTAACCAAGAGTTAAATTGCTAGACTTAAACATTCAAATGTAGTTTTATTGCTCTGTTTCCTGACCAGCTGCAAGATAACAAAAGGGAGATGTTAAGAATGTAAATGCAGTTAATGTGTAGCCTGGGAACACTAGGAAAGTGAAAGAACGATGTAATGTTTATCAGAACTGCAATTTCAATTTAAACAGAGAGAATCAGAAGGCATCAAGCATTTTTGACTTGATCATCTAACTCACAGCACTGCATCTTGCTCACATGTAAGTTATCTTAGACTTGTGTTTTCTTTTAGGGATAGCTAGAAACAAGAAATATTAGACTAAGTGTTTTTCTGTGATGTCAGAACTGTACTACTGATTCATTTTAAGTATTTCTGTGTGATCTCTGAACTCTTGACTAGCACTGTTAGTAGAAAGCATTGTCTTGTGTTTCTATTATTTATTATTAAATATTTTAAAACCTTTTCTAACTGTGGCAGGTTTGTGTAAGATAATTTAAGCTCTAGAGTACATTGCATATTTATATTGATTACTGTACCAAGTCACTCTAATAAGCCTTGACTGTATAGTCACATCTACCAATTGGATAATATTGAACACTAATAACTGGACACCCTTTTAAGGGCCTTTGGGTAGCTGATAATATTAACTGGATAGTGGCAAGTGATTACTATCGTATAGTCTAGAAAAGGGTACACAGCTGGAGAACCTGTGTCAGCCTTCCCCAGGAGTGCCTGTGTGGTTGTATAAACTTATCTCAAAGTGTGTGTGTCAGCTGCTTGGGCAGGGACACGGAGCACTGGTTGGACAGAGAGGGTGCTGGAAATTTTATCTTGCCCAGTTAGGCTGAGATCTGGATCCTGTAGCTGTGCCAGTGGGGAGTCTTATTGGGGACCTGGGGAGCAAGGGAGTGACCAGCCCTGGACTGACTGTGATCTCTGTGTGTTCTTAATGGAAATTGCACTTTACTGTGAAATTGCACTTTACTGTGTGTATTTGTTCTCTTTCCTCATATATGAGATGCCCTGTCTGGTGTTAGTGGTGAGGATTAAGGCTCCTTGATTGCTGGGCCAGGGCATGGGCATCACATTTGTGTTTGGCAGTGGTGGGATATCCATATTAATTAGTTGGCAAATACTAATTGTCTTGTAGTGGTGTGAGTATAGTGAATCCTGTAGCTTGTTTGCAGTGAGCTTTGAAGGTGTTTTGTACTCTATAACAGCCACACAGTGAATACTCAGAGTTCAGATCACAATTGTTTTATTTCTTTTGTTAGTTTAGTTAGTCAGGGGGAACAGGCAGCATTTCAGCAGAGGCATATGGAAAGCTGACAAGGAGCCAGCTGGCGAAGATGTGCCAGGCTAGGGGACTGGTGCATGGAAACCTAACTAAGGCAGACCTGATTGCAGCCTTGGTTACAGCTGCATCAGAAAACAGCAACCAGGAGAACAATCAGACTGCCAGTGGAGATATAATTCCCTCAGAGAATGGAAAGCTCAACCTTTCTGCAGTAGACTTAAAAATCCAGCTGGAGCTAAAGAGACTTGAGTTGGAGACCAGGCATGTGGAATTAGAAGCAAATGAGAGACTGCAATGTTTGTAGGCTGAGGAGAATGAGAAAGTTATATCTGCAAGCTGAGAAACAAGAGAGGCAGAGGCAGCATGAGAAGGAGATGCTGACTCTTTGCCAGAGTTATAGAAGTAATGGGGAAGGGAGTAATTGGACCCCAGAAGCACAAAAGGTCAGTAATGTTCTTCTGCAGTTTAAAGAGGGGGATAATTTTGATAGTTTCATTCATATGTTTGAGAGGGTATGTAAACAGTATGAAGTTGACCAAGGGCTCTGGGTATGGTTCCTGACTCCATTACTCCATGGTAAAGCTGTAACAGTTCTGTCCAAAATGTCTGACGTTGCATGTTTTGATTATACTGCTGTAAAAAATAGTCTTTAAGAACTGTTTAAGCTAACACCTGAAACATAGAGGAAAAAGTTTTGTGAGCATAGACACAAAGCAGATGAAAGTGTGTGTGAATATGTTGCTGAATTGAGCACTTATTTCCATAAGTGGGTGAGTGGGTGTCAGGTCAGCACTTTTGAAGGGCTAGCAGACCTTTTGGTGAGGGAACAAGCCCTTAGCACTTTGCCTGAGGACATGAGGATCTGGTTAGCTGATAGACAATGTGCTACTTCAGATGAGTTGGCGAAGAAGGGAGGCATATACCTGGCAAGCAGGGCAGCCCTGCACAGGGAGGGGACCCCCAGTACTGCTCATGGGTCTAAAGGAACCCATGGTGGGCAGCACAGACTGCCACAACAGAATCTGATAGTAGCAGGGGAAGCCACTAGTCCAGGTACATGTCCAGGAGCTAGGGTTAAATGTTTTGAATGTAAGCTGTGGGACCATGTGGCATACATGTGTCCATGGAGGCAAGGTGGGGAACCAAAGGTGAGGGAGCCAGTAAGTGGGAAAGAAAAAATGCCAATAGTAGGTTGTCTTGTGACAACAGGGGTACTAAACTACCATCTTGCAGATGTCCTGAGAGGGAAGGATTTGGATGAGGCAGTACCATGTGCTTATGCAGTTTCACTCGGTCAGGATAGAAGACAAGCATGTGGGTCTGGTAGCCTGGGGGAGACCCAGACAGACTACATACTTGTAGCCAGGACTGCTGAGGTGGTTACTTCAGGAGGGAGCTACTCTGTAGCAGTGAGACTGAATGTGAGCCACAGCTGCTTGTGGGTACTGATGGTCCCTTGGACAGAGTGGCTGCAAAGGTAGAGGTGAGTAGTACCACCCAAGCTGACAGTGAGGCACCACTGTCAGATGATGCCAGACTTCCTGTGGAAGGGGAGCTGAGAAGGGTTACAAGGAGATAGTTGAGACAGGCTTAACTATCAGACCCTAGATTGCAAGGCCTGAGGCAGGTAGCTGCGGAGACATCTGATTCTCAAGGAAAGGGGGAAATCTGTATACTGGGACAAAGGGTTACTATATAGAGATAGGACCCCTGAGGGAGGGCTAGAAGGTGAGAGAGTACAGCAGTTGGTAGTGCCTAGAGCCTACCATATGGCCCTTCTAGCCTTAGCCCATACTATTCCCTTCACAGGTCATATGGGCATAAAATGTACAAAGAGGCATATTATGCAGAATTTCTATTGGCCTGGAATTTCCAGAGATGTAACAGGGTACAGCAGGACCTGTGAGCAGTGCCAAAAGGTACACAAGGCAGGAGACAAGGTGAGAGCTCCTTTGAAGCCTTTGCCTGTGATTCAGGAGCCATTTCAGAGGGTAGCTATGCATATTGTGGGTCCTCTGAGTACCCTAAGTTCCCCAGAGAAAATGTATATCCTAGTGGTAGTGGATTATGCTACACTATACCCTGAGGCAGCGGCATTGTTTTCCAATGAGGCAGAGAAGGTGTCACATGCATTGTTAGAGATTTTCAGCAGGGTAGGTTTCCCAAAAGAAATACTGACTGACAAAGGTTCCAATTTCATGTCAGACCTGCTAGCTTGTCTGTGGAAGTCCTGTGATGAGAAGCACATGAAGACCACCCCCTACCATCCCAAGACTAATGGTATTGTTGAGAGGTTAAACTCTACAATCAAGTCCATGCTACGTGCATTTGCAGATCAGTTTAAGAGGGAGTGGGACAAATATTTGCCCCATCTGTTGTTTGCTTACAGAGAGGTTCCCCAGGAATCCACAGTTTTTTCACCCTTTGAATTGCTGTATGGGCATAGGGTGAGGGGACCTCTAGATTTTATTCGAGATGAGTGGGAAGGTGAGTACAAATCTTACAAGGAGTCTGTTGTGGCATACGTTCTAAACCTCAGGACAAGGCTCAGGGAACTCATGGGCTTGGCCCAGGAGAACCTGGCAGAAGCCCAACAACAGAAAAAAGTGTGGTATGATAGGAATGCTTGAGCTAGAGAGTATGCTGTGGGGCAGTAGGTAATAGTTCTCATTCCTGTCAGACACAACAAGCTGCAAGCAGCTTGGGAGGGTCCCTACGAGGTGGTAAGAAATGTAAGTGATATTAACTACATGGTAGAACTGCTAGGCAGATGGCAGGGGCACAGATTTTATCATGTTAACATAATGAAACCTTACCATGATAGGGAGGCCCTTGTGCTAAGCATTTGCAGTGGATTGCAGGAGGAGTCTGAGGATAGATCTGGGGGACTGATCTCCTCAGTGAGGCTCAGGCTGACACCTCAGTAAAAGGGGTAGCAATGTCCCAGCAGCTATCCCCTACCCAGGTTTGAAAAACCTGAGCACTGTTGCAGGAATTTGGGGACATGTTCACTGGGAAACCAGGGTGCAGCACCAGGTGGATGTGGGACCCCAAAGTTCTATTAGGCAGGCCCCTTATAGGGTGCCTGAGAGAGTCAGACAGACTCTGAGGGAAGAGGTACAGGAGATATTGGAACTAGGGGAGATTCAAGTGTCCAACAGTCACTGGACCTCCCCAGTGGTGCTGGTGCTGAAGAAGGATGGCAGCACCAGGTTCTGTGTGGACTAGAGGAAATTAAATAGTCATACCGAGTCAGATGCTTACCCCATGTCTAGGACAGATGAGGCCCTAGGGCAGCTGAGTGGGGCTAAGTATCTTACAACCATTGATCTTACCAAGGGTTATTGGCAGGTGCCCTTGACTCCCAGTGCTGGAGAGAAGTCAGCCTTTGTGACTCATTTTGGCTTGTATAAGTTCACAAAGATGCCCCTTGGGATGAAAAATGCCCCAGCGACTTTCCAGGGGCTGGTAGATAATATCCTAGTAGGAACAGGAGGGCTTGCCCTTGCTTACCTAGATGATATTGCCATCTACAGCCATTCCTGGCCAGAGCACCTTCAGCATGTCAGGGAGGTGCTAGGCAGATTACAGAGGGCAGGGTAGGCCATTAAGCCGAGCAAATGTCAGATGGGTATGGCAGAGGTCTCCTACCTAGGGCATAGAGTGGGGAGTGGTAAGGTAAGGCCATAACCTGCCAAAGTGGAAGCCATTCAGGCATGGCATGCACCTGTTACTAAAAAAGCAGGTGAGGGCATTTTTAGGGACAGCAGGGTACTACAGAAAGTTTTGGTTAGCCCTGTTGCTAAGCATTTCCAAGAGAAACATAGTGGCTCTTCTAATAGTTTAATATTCAGTATTTTGGGAAAGCCCTTCCTTCAGAGAGGAGATGACATTGTAGTAAAACTACTGGAGGTTGAAACTAGAATGATTTTTAAGTTTCATACTCTAAAGCCTAATGGCATGAATCAGGAATTAGGCATTTAACGAATTATTTACATTCAGTACATGTTCATATATTTATTTATTTATTTCATATTTTATATTTATACTTATATTTATAATAAGTCTATAATCAGTTCATGGTCACTTTAAAAGTTTTTTCACTGTTTAATTAATTAATTAGGAGATTTCATTGTTTAAATGAGTATGTATATAAATGTGATGTTTGCACTCAATTAATTGTGATCCTTGAAGGCGAATTGCCGAGGTACCAGATCGCTGGAAATAAAGGAAGTAAGATACTGGTGAATTACTGGCTGTTTGTGTGTTTTCTTAACTTTTATTGACTGTGCAAGGTGTTTTGAATTATACTACAGAAAGTTCGTCCCCAGTTATAGTACCATAGCTGCTCCCCTCACAGACCTGACAAGGAAGAACAGGCCAGATAAGGTAGTGTGGACCCCAGAATGTGAGCAGGCATCCCAGAAGCTCAAATAAGCTTTGGGTGGACCCCCCTGTGGTAGCCAGTCCAGATTACAGCAAATAATTTGTTGTGCAGGTGGATGCTTTAAACCATGGAGTGGGGCTGTACTTAGCCAAATTTCTCCAGAGGGGGAGGAACATCCAGTGGTTTATCTCAGTCATAGGCTCCAACCCAGGGAGGAATGCTATGCAGCTGTAGACAAGGAATGTCTAGCCATAGTGTGGGCATTGCAGAAACTTCAGCCTTATCTGTATGGAAGGAAATTCATTGTTATGACAGATCACAACCCCCTAAAATGGTTAAACAGAGCCAGCCTGCAAAATGCCAAGTTGCTAAGATGGAGCCTAGGTTTGCAAGCATATATTATGTCAGTGCAGCACTGCTTTGGGAATAGCAATGCCAATGCAGATGGGCTATCAAGGCAGGGAATAAGGTAGGTATACTCAGATAGACCTGACCCTCTCAAGAGACATTTCTCAAGGGTCACTTGAAAAACTAGTTTGAGTTCTCTGGGGGAGGGGGTGAATGTGCCAGCCTAGCCAGATAGAATTGTGCAGATAATTCTGTCATTTGTAAATATGAATGTAAACTACAGGCTTGTTGTCTTAAATGTAAAGAAATACTGTTACGTGTGGAACTGGAAATAAATGTGACAACAGTGCACTCTACTGACCAAAGTAAAGCATGTGGTGACCCTTTGAAGTAGACAGTGGTGCCAAAAAGTCTAGATGAAGAAATTATTTCTATTGTTTTAACCAAGAGTTAAATTGCTAGACTTAAACATGCAAATGTATTTTTATTGCTCTGTTTCCTGACCAGCTGCAAGATAACAAAAGGGAGATGTTAAGAAGGCAAATGTGGTTAATGTTTAGCCTGGGAACACCAGGAAAGTGAAAGAATGATGTAATGTTTATCAGAACTGCAATTTCAATTTAAACAGAGAGAATCAGAAGGCATTAAGCATTTTTGTCTTGATCATCCAACTCATAGTACTGCCTCTTGCTCACATGTAAGTTATCTTAGACTTGTGTTTTCTTTTAGGGATAGCTAGAAACTAGAAATATTATACATAAGTGTTTTTCTGTGATGTCAGAACTGTACTACTGATTTATTTTAAGTATTTCTGCGTGATCTCTAAACTCTTGAATACCACTGTTAGTAGAAAGTATTGTCTTGTGTTTTTATTTATTATTAAATATTTTTATACCTTTTTAACTGTGGCTGGTTTGTGTAGAGATAATTTAAGCTCTAGAGTACATTGCATATTTATAGTGATTACTGTACCAAGTCACTCTAATAAGCCTTGACTGTTTAGTCACATCTACCAATTAGATAATAATATTGCACAGTAATAATTTGACACCCTTTTAAAGGCCTTTGGGTAGCTAATAATATTAGCTGGTTGGTGGCAAGTGATTACTACTGTATAGACTAGAAAAGGGGGCACAACTGGAGAACCTGTGCCAGCCTTCTCCTGGAGTGTTTGTGTGGTTGTATAAACTTATCTCAAAGTGTGCGTGTCAGCTACTTGGGCAGGGACATGAAGCACGTTTTGGACAGAGATGGTGCTGGAGATTTTATCTTGCCCAGCTAGGCTGAGATCTGGACCCTATAGCTGTGCCAGTCATATTGGGGACCTGGGGAGCAAGGGAGCGACCAGCCCCAGACTGACTATGATCTCTGTGTGCTCTTAAGGGAAATTGCACTTTACTGTGTGTATTTGTTATCCTTTCCTTATATATGAAATGACTTCCATGGTGTTAGTGGAGAGGATTGAGGGTCCTTGATTGCTGGGCCAGGGCACGGGTGTCACACCCTGCCATAAGCAAACTTTACAACAGAAGGAAGAAACTGTTGCAAAAGAGGGTAAAATCCCATGAGTGGAGGAGTTCCCTGGTCAGCCTCAGTAGATCCCTTATAAGATCCTCCAAAGCTAGCTACAAAAACAAGAATGCTACTGATTCTAGGGACAACCACAAAACATTCTATAGCTATGTCAAGAATCTGAATGGCAACACCCAGATCTGCTCTGTGTTACAGCACGACGGCATGAAAATTACAGAACCAACTGATATTGTCAACGTCCTGGCAGATAAGTTCTGTGCTAACTGTACCCCCCTCTCACCCCCTAAAGGGCCCATATATTTACAGGAACACTGCAGAGTCCCTGTATTCACAACTACCCAGGTAAAAGCTGCCCTCTATAAAGCCAAAAACACAGCATCCATGAGACTGGACAACATCCCAGGCTGCGTTTTACACGAACTTCAGAATGAACTGACTCCTCATCCAAGCATGTTCAATCATAGTCTCACATCAGGCTTTGTGCCCATTGAATGGTGCACAGCAAGTTATCCCACTCCACAAAGGGGGAGCCACCACTGATCCCGGGAACTATCACCCTATTAGCCTGATGAACCTGGTCTGTAAGACCATGGAACATATCATCATGGAACTCATAAACACAGACATTGGTAACCTTTAAACTCTGGACCCCACCCAGTTCGGGTTTATGAAAGGCAGATCATGCCTTCTGAATCTATTTGAATTCTTTTAGGCAGTCACCAAAGCTGTAAATGAGGGTAAGGTGGATCACACAGCCTATCTTGACCTTGCCAAGGCTTTCAACACCATCCCCCATTCTGGAATTATAGCTAAACTCACTAAACTAAATATAAATCCCTACGTCATAAGATGAGTTGTCAACTGGCTCACTGACAGAACCCACACTGTAAAAGTTGCAGACTCCAAATCTGACTTCAAACCAGTGACAAGTGGAGTACCACAAGCTTCAGTCCTGTGACCTCTGCTGTTTATCTACTTCTCTGAAGTACAGGCTAACACAGAAGGTCTTTGGCTAATGAAGTTTGCAGATGACTGCAAACTAGGATCCATAGTTGAGTTCCCAAATTATTTGGACATCCTACAGAAGGGCCTCACTATGACAGATGCCTGTTGTCAGAGCCATGGCCTTAAGCTCAATGCCAAAAAGTGCATTGTCATCCCCTTTGGTAAAAACTCTGTACCCATGAACTACCACATACGTGGCAGTCTACTTAATGCCGAATGTGTGATAAGAGACTCTCCTTTGATAATCACATCACCACAGTAGTCAGGAAATCATTCTATGTGGCTCACCTCATCACAAAAGGGTTCTCATCTAGGAAAAAAGATGTAATTGTTCCCCTCTATTCATCACTCATTATACCCATTATAGAGTACAACATCCCTTTTGGAATGTACCTCACAAGACATCTGCAGCAGATGGAAAGACCACAGAAGTACCTCACAAAGAGAATTACTGGCCTCAAACAGATGCCCTACACTGACCATCTGAAAAATCTCCAGCTTTACTCTGTAGCATATCACCTACTCCAAGGTGATCTCTGCCTAACATATAAAGCTATGTCAAACCCAGAGCTGTTGGACATGCTACACCTAAAAAAATCCCAATCCCTCTGACCTACAAGCTCTAGGGACCTAAACCTTACCACACAATAAACAGGACATGCTGGAGGGATAGATTCCTGTCCCAGAGACTTCTTATACTCTGGAACAAGTTACCCATCTATGTCAGGCAAGGTTCCCCATTAGGAGTCTTCTAGAAAATCTTGATAAGTGGATGGGAAATAGGAAATACACCCTGGGGATCAGGTCTGCGGCTCTGCTTGACAGGGGTACAGGAAAATAACTTTGTTGGGTGGCATAAGCCAGGGAACCTTGTTGGCTAGGCTTACTTAGGCCCTTGGGCTGATAGCCTAGTACCTACCTATGATGTATGAACCTATGGACTATGTATGGTATATGGTGTACAGGGTTGTGGTGTTCTCATGTTTTTTTGCCTCTGAGGTCTCCTTTGTTTGGGTTTGTTTTTGCTGAGAACCTCTGTATACGTGGGTGTGTGTTGTGTAGTTGTGGGTGGTGTTTGAGGTGTGGTGGTGTTTGAGGTATAGTGATTGTTGATAACTTTTTCAGTGCCAGATGTACTGGCTTGTGAGGGAGAGAGCATAATCTCTAGCTTCTTTTTGTAATTGCATCTCTCACAAATTGTGTTCCTAGGTGGTAGTAGTAGATGGTTGTCCATGTACATGAGGCAGTTGCTACACTGTCTCAGGATGCCCATATTGACCAGGATGGTAGGAGAAATCATAGGAAACTGTCCTTCCATATTTGTCAGAATCTGAGGAAGAGAGGCCAGGAGAGCTAAGGGGTAAACCTAAAGCCCAAGTGCTTAAAACAAAACTAGGAGGCTTAGAATAACACTAAAAATTTAAACAGGCTAAAAACAGCAGTAATAAATCCACCAGAGAAGATGAAATTGAACACATTAGAGAACAAGTAGCAGAAAATCCAAGATGAAGTAATACAGTTGAGGAGGAAACACACATACTGTAAAAGCAGCAAGGAGCTGAATAACGTTTTTTTTAAGTAAAGTAGAAAGGGAGAAAGGAGAAATAGAAGATAATTCAAGGTTAAGAAACTAAGGAGGTTGGCCTTTTCATATATTCTGTTTGTATTAGGTAGACTGAGCTATTGACACTAGACTGGGAGGAGTGTCCCAGATCAGATTTACAGTAGGGGCAGGCAACTGCAAAGCCACCAAGTATAAGAACAAGACAACAAAAGGGGGGGAGGCCAGGAAACTATGCCACAGCTACTAGCTATACTATTTTAGGCAGAAAACACTGCAGAAATGTTTATCACAGTAGGAAAAACAGCAGTGAGCCACTAAATGAAAGTTTTAAAAAGATAAAGGAGCAATGAGACTCTAGAGAATGCTTTTAACTGCAAACAAATCAGTGATTTGATGCACTCTTTGCCAAGAAATCAGAACAAATAGATGCATAACAAATGGAGAAAAATTCCAGTTAATACCTTTCACACAGTGAAACTATGTAAAAAAGCTTTATAAACAGTGTGACAGTAACAAACATGATTTAACAGGCCCTGTAAGGCAGGCAATTTTAGTACAACCATGCAGATTAGTTTATAGCAATAAAATACATTAAAAAGTATGCAGCAGACTATAAAAAGTGACATAAATGGCTAGAATAAGCAATAAATAGCAAAAATGAGCAAAAGACAGGATACTTATTGTTATATATCACAGATCAGAGTTGTGGTCAGTGCTGCTCCTCCACTCAGCTCAGTGTGTATAGACAGAAATGCTCTCAAAGGTAGGGCTTAAATACCACGAGGTACAACCTGAAACAACTTTAAAAAAGCTCAAGAGAACCAATGAGTGCTTACTCCAAGCCCTAAACCAGCCAACCTTTAAGAAGTCATCACTGCTAAGTCATGAACCCAGGACCCTGTGGGCTAGAGTCAGATCAACATACCGCTATGCCAAATCAGTTGTAATCAAGTCTGTGCAGGTGAAGTTGTGGAAGAGAATGAAGTAGCCTCTGGATATGATTCTCCTTACCTATGTGATGGCCACTGATGCCAGTATGTGCAAGGAGAGAAATCCCCCCAACTGCCTCCAAATGTGAAAAAGTCAGGCAAGCCTTCAGAGCTAACAGGAACAAAATCCTCAAAAGGATTCTCTACCTCCCTCCAGTTGTTTGGACCACCTCTACCCAGGGGGCAACAACTTAATTGAAACTTCCCCTGCCTCTAAAGACTGCTTGCTGTCCTTACTGGGACTTGCAAAATCCAAAGTTCTCAGCCATTTTAAGGTTATGCTGAAGTGTCTCCTGAAGGGTGACAAACATAAAATCCCAGTGTATTGCCCTCTTTTTCACAGGTAGACAGCACCTCCTTGACCTGTTGCCAAAAAGCTCAGAGCAGAAGTGATCATTCATAAACTCTGCCTTGAAATGTTGCGAAAAATCTGTCCAGTGTAATTAGGCCTGTTCCTCATTGATAGACCTGCTCCCTCCTGCCTGGAGTCTTAACTGGAATTAGATGCATGGACAGAAGAAATTATATTCTTCACAACTACCTGGATTTCTACTAGAGAAGAACTATAGGCCTCAGTTTCAAAGTTTTGGTATTCCTCTACACTAGATCCTTTTGAAACCTTGCCATACTTCATGAGTTAATGTCTGTAATAGATAATATACTAGATGCATAGAACATACTTCCCTAACCTGTCAGCCATACTGGAGTCCTTGCTCAGAGGATGAATGGACAGGATCCATTTGTCTTTGTAGCAATGTGAACACAGTGAACAAGGTCCTTTAATCCAAAACAGTCTTTAGAAATGCACAATATCCTCTATGATTTCTGCGGTCTGAGTGCCACATCTGGCTCCTTCCAAACTTTGGAACAGACATTCAGCCAACTTATTGGGTGGGGCTGTAGTCCTCCTGCAAAATTTGTTTTTACAGGGAGGTAGTGTCTGCTGACAGTAAGCCCCTCCGTCTTATCTCCAATACCTCACTGAAGGATAAAAATCAGCAAGTTTTGGCGAGTTCTTTCATGAAGTGGACCTTGTTTTTAAAAATTTTCACCCATACAACAATAATACATACTTCATTTTATACAACATATGTCGTGGACAGAAATAGGTTAAAAAAAATAAAAGGCAGCTGGTTGCACAAGTCCCAGGATAAAAAAGTGCCCAATGCTGGTAGGATAATGACACATGACTGGGGGGGGGGCAGTGAAGAATCCTCAATACACAGAAGCTTTCTTACAATGGGCTTAGGCTAAGCTCAGGGAGAGGATGTTCGGAGAGACTGGACTATTGAGACTATGGAATAACTTGTGTAGTGTTTCTGTTATGCAAGAAGTCCAACATTTCCAGATGTCAAATATTCAAAACAATTGAGAGAGAAATTAGAAGAAAAATACTTCCACAAGAATAACTGTAAAAGCTTCAAATACACATTTGTGGTCAATAATACAACAGATCAATGAAAAACATACAGACCAAGAAACACTGGGCCATTTGGAAAAAAGACGAGATGAAGAAAGTGTGAAAATATAGAAGAGAACCCAGAGATTTTTGAGAGGCATGAAAGAGAAAGAGATCTGATATAGTGCAATAGTTCTGCAAAGGAGACAAACTAAACAATACAAAAAAGTAACTCCATAGATATTTGAAGAAAAAATATAGACAAAGGCACCCAGATATGGAAAATCTCATGAAACTAAGATCACAATGGAGGAATGTGGAACACAAGATTAGTAAAGCAAAAGTTACAAACGGAAGCTGAAATTACGGAATACCTGTGAAGTGAAGGGTTTAGTGTAGAAAGTATAACAGGTTATATCACAGCGTGATGGAACAGTATGTCCCTGAAGTAAGGAGAAACAGATGGAGCAGGAGCCATCTACAAAAGAAATACAGGCACGGGAAAGACAAATATTTAATATTGTGCAATATTTGTGCAACGGAAAAAGCAAAATTAAATCAGTACAAAAAATCACCACTAAAGATATCTGAATAGAAATACAGACAGCAGCATCTGGGTGTGAAAAATTTACAATACAAAAATAAGAAAGCAAAGGAGGAAATCAGAATACAGGGTTCACGATGGAGAAGTTAAAGAAATAGAAACTGAAATTATGATTAAACTGCAAGTAAAAAGATTTAGTTTAGAATCCAACTCTAGTAACATCAAAGCTTGATGGAACAAGTCCCCAAACTAAGGAGAAACAGGTGAAAAGGGAAGCATCTGATCACTTGTCACATGACGATACTCTGGAGCCTTCTGAAGAAACGTTTAGCTGGTGTTGCACAATAAGGGAAGGAGCACAAAACAGTGGCAACTCTGACACATACGAAAGAGCGAAGGATAATGCAGGACACAGCTGAAGGCACGTCACAGGAAGATGTTATCGGACTTTCTATAGAATGCCTGCTGGATGCAGAACAAATAATGTGCCCTCAATTTACAAGAAAATGATCTAAAGGAAGAGCTGCTTGATCTAATAGAGATGGACAAACATTTATATTATTTATTGACATGTAATTACTGGGAACGTCCGGATGCGGTGGTGGTGCTGTGGTAGCGTTGTTGCCTCACAGTAAGACCCTATCTGGTTCGATTCTCAGCTAGAGCATCTTCTGCGTGGAGACCTACGTGAGTGGGCGTACCTTTGTTGAAGGTTGTGCATCAGGGCTGGTAACTTGGCACGTAAAATCAACTACCAATCATTAGTGGACCAGAGTTCTGCTGTGGCGACCCCTAACTGGGAAAAGCTGAAAGACACAAACAAACAAATTACTGGGAACGTCCGAAAGGATGGTAACACATTCTCAACTATTAAATAATTTTTAACCAACAATTTTCACGTCTAATTTGGAATAATTTAAAATGTAGGTTTTTTGTATTATTTTTAAGACTGAAATTATTTTTGATATGTGTTTTGCAGTACTTTACAGCTTTTAGTTTATCCTGGTGTTGAGCAAGAGCAAAACTAGCTTTTGGCTATAACGTCTTTCAAAATGGTTTTGAAGGATGGGAGGGAGGATACTGTCCTTATGGATAGAGATAAGGAGTTCCAGGACCTTAGCCACGTGGCATGAGTACAGACTACACCCAGTAGATTTGACAGGATTGTGGACAGGAGTTTCTGGTTACTGGATTGTAATAACCCACTATGAACATAGTTGCATATAATGTTACTTAGTGCTGGACAAGCAGATGGATTCTGGATAATTGCACAGGTAGAAGCTGTGTATGTTAGTTGATGGGGTAATTCTAACCAATTTAAGCTTTTTAGTGCTGTACATTGGTGGAGGCGGCCACAGTGGTGCAGCGATTAGCGTTACTGCCTCACAGCAAGAGGTTCTCTGGTTTGATCCTCGGCTGGGGTGCCTTCTGTGCAGAGTCTGCATGTCCTCCCTGTGGTCATGTGGGTTTCCTCCAAGTGCTCCAGTTTCCTCCCACATCCCAAAGACATGCTGTAGGTGGATTGGACACTCTAAAATGGCCCTAGGAGTGAGTGTGCACATGTGTGTGCCTTCTGTGGAAGGTTGGGCACTGGGCTGGCAACTCGACACTGTAAAACTCTACTGCCAATCATGAGCAGACAGGTGATCTGCTGTAGTGACCCCTAACCAGGAAAAAGCCGAAAGAAGAAGTGCTGTCCATGGTGGATTCTGAAAGGGGTGTTTGCTGCAAATTTGCTCTGTACAAGTTTTGATTTTGTGATACCTAAAGGTTACTAAAGATGAGAGTGCCATAAAGACGTGCGGCGAGGTGATAAATGATGACAAGTGTAGCATCACTGAAAACAGTTTTGTCTCTACAAAGCATCTCTAGTTTTTGAAGAGTTTTTCTTATGCAATTTTGTATATGCAGGTCAAATCTGATAATCATCCACTAGCATCCCTAATAATTTGCTATAAGAAATGTCTTGTATTATAAAATAAGAGAAAGGACATTTTCCCCCATGAATAGGGGATTTATGGAAAACTCATTTTTTTAGGATTGAGTATGAGTCATGAGTTACAAAGCCATGCTTTAGTTGCTGTTAAAACTCCCAGAGTTATTTTTGGAGGTGTGCCCTGTTGCTAAATGTGCAGACTCATATGCGTACTGCATTAGGGATATTGGTTATGTGGCTGCATGGAGTATATTGGTAAGAATGTTTAAAAGAAGTGGGCCAAGGGGCCTTGTGGCACACCAGTGGTGACTGGGAGAGAGGGTGGAGTGCCATTTCACTGACTGATACCTACTGGATAGGTAGCTTTTGAATGAAAGAAGAGTGGGTTAAGAGACACCTAATGAGGGCATCTGAAGAAGTTTGCTGTAACAAACTGTTGAAGGCTTTAGACAAGTCTAGAAATTAGACCAATTTACAGTTATCTCTAGTTTTACTGACGATATCTATACAGATTAGAAGTACAGTATTAGTACTACGGGAAAGCTGGAAGCCATGTTGTGTAGGGGACATGGAGTTCTTCCTGCAGGAGATTTTTTTCAAGTGCTTTGGAGAGAGGGGGGGATAAGACTGCTCTAGGTCTAAAGTTAATAATGTCTGTTGAATTTTATCCTTTGTGCAGAGGGATAATGTGTGACTCTTTCCAGAGACAAGCACTTTTGGCTAACACCAAAGACTGAAACAATACCAATTTCATGAAACTTCCATCATACTTTGACTTAGGAATGGGGTCAACTCCTATCATGGTATTAGAAAACCAAAAGACATGGAGAAATTAAACCAAAAGTAGGGAAATTCACAAATTATAATAGTAAACACAGAATCTCCTGGAACCACAATGGCCCAGACTGGATGCAAAAATGGTTAAGGAGAGGTGAACTGAAAGATTAAAGACTAATAAATAAGTCCACTGTCCTGGGCTGCTATTAATTATACTGAAAATGTGTGAGAAACAAATACATGCATGTTACATAAAGCAGAACTGGAAACAGTTGCACTCATTGTTGGGCGAGATACACTCACAGCAGAGAGCCTCTGTTCTGAAAGGCACAAAGATGTAGCAAGGCTGCTGCACCATGGATTTTGCAAACAATATAGAACTGAGGGAGAAGCACTGAAACAAGGAAGGGTTGGACAATGGTTAAAATCTTTATCTCACAGATACAAGTTTCTTAGACATTAAATTAGGTTGCAATATGGCAGGAGTATGCCACCCAACCTCCACTGAATGCTTATATAGATATCATGGGGGATAGAGCTTGGGGGCTATTTTATAGGCAGTGTGAATATGGAATTTTTCCCTGTGGTAACAGCCTTGAAAATACACAGGGTGGTCTGGCTTCATTCAGATAAGAACAACATAGATCAAACAGTGAGCAATCAGCCAGGGAGTAAAGGAGCATTAGTGAGACTGACAGCACATTTTATTTTAAGTGCTTAACACCGAACGTGACAGTTAAACACACATACTGGGCATCATTAACTCATAGGCAGACTCCCTTTCTCATTTACAGTGGCCCCAGTTTAGGTTGCTGGCTCTAAATGCAAATCCATGCCACATCAATTGCAAGCCTTATGGACAGATGAGAGTGGTGTAATACACTCAGTGGAAGGAAGATAAGGTATAATAAATGTCTACAGCAATTTTTGCAGACCAGACTGCCCTGGGGTTGGGAACTAGCATGGTCAACTCCACCAGACCATATCAGAGCATGTATCTTGTTAATGAAGAAAAAATGATGAAAATTTGGATTGTCATCCCAAAGGTATGCTTTTTATCATAATCATATGAATTAGTGTTAAAACTATGGTTATGTGGTCATTCAGACAGCTTCTGATTGTTCATCTAAGAAGAATAGATGGCAGTGCCACTGGTGCATGTACATAAGTCGAGATGGGATACTTTGGTTTATATGGTTAACCCCCAAACCGATTAGGAAAGGGAGAATCAGTGGATAAGAGTGCTCACCTTAAAATGTGTGGAATGGGACTTGGCAGTGTTGGGGTATCAAAAATACAGGGATATGCAAGCAGGTCTATTTTTTCATCATCAAGGGAATCCTCTCACACAGTATTAATTAACGGCAATAAAGTTGTGTGGCTTGGACAGAGACAGAAAGGTACACATTATATTAATTTTGTATAAGAGTAGCATCATAAGCACACAGAATGTGAGCATCACAGGTTAACATCAAGAGACTGGGCAGATAAAGTTCAATGCATACAAAAGTTATGTTACATGTCAACAACTTCAACTCTTGAGTTACACTCAAGAGTCTCTAGCTGGACCTTCCAAGGACCACACAGCCCCCAGGTATTGTTACCAGAGGTCTACCCAACCCGGCAACAGCTCCATGGCAGATTGTAAGGCAGCCCAGAGGAATTATATGAAATTGTTATGCTGTGTGCAAGATGGATCGGATGGGCTGCATATCAACAGTGCTGCTTGTGGCTCAATGTCTTTAGAGCACAGCTATGATATAAATAAATGGCATCCCTGAAATTCCAGCACTGCGTACATTTGTGTACGGAAATTTAATTACTGGGAAAGGCCGAATGGGTAGAATCCCATTTTGACATGATATTAGATGAGTACCTCGCATTTAGTTCTGCGCAGCTTTGGGTGTGCTGGGGCTGATTGACACTCAAAATGGATGTGGAAACCTCAGATGACTGGCAGGCATGCTAATTTGTATGTCAAGTCATGTCCAAACTACGGGCATGTCTTTAATATTAACATACGAAAAATAATTCAAACCTGTAAATGAAGACGGCATTCACAACTGCATTAATTCATAAAAATCACTGCAATATCCCTCGCAATTCCCATTAACACCTAAAAATATGAGCGTATTAGATTAGTACCTCTTAGCATGCATGTATTATGTTCTCTGCATAAATGGCTGTCTGATACAAACAATGTAAGTGTTTCTCTGTTGTGTCAGTGCAACATCTAAGTATTGTGACAATGCTTTATTTAATGGTTTCCTTTCTATTCCATTCCTGAACAAAAAGTATTCCCTCTTGCATCAGTACTGCTGTTGCATTCTGTTTTGTAATATATTGTTACTGTGTGCACAGAACTATTAACTACATCAGTTTAACCCTTTTCTCCTCTTATTGATCATGCATTCACTATGTCTGATACCTTTTTGTTCTCTAATATTTTGTATTTTTACATATTTTCGACTTGTATGTCGTGTACTTTTGCAGAGCTTTTCTCCTCAGGCATATGCCTTAAAGGGGCATTCCAGCCACTCAGACCATCCCACTAAACAAATTCAAGTAAATAAATTAATAATTATCCGTGTTTCTTGATGATTATCAGCAAAACTCCAAAGTTTGGGAAAAAGCAAAAAAAAATAATAAAAATAAAAAATAAAATAATAATTTGGGATGAGGTAGGGAAAAGGATCCAAATTACAGATACTTCAAAATACTGGTACTGTTAATTTAGAATGTTGCTGAAAAGGGTGGCTAGGAGTTAACATGTATATTCTGAAGTAAAACCACCCTGTAACTGCAATGATTATGTATTTACAGCTGATTATCAATATTTACTGCCATCTACTTCTCAAAAAAAAATTCCAGTTTTTAGAAGTCTGAAATAATATTTTGAGCCAAATTTATACTGACTCTAATCCACCTCCTTTCCCTAAAACAAGTCCAAATTTAAGAGACATGAAGCAAAATTCTGAGCTAAAATCAGTAAAAACCTAAACATTAAGGACAGTTTACAGGTAGGACTTTCTCGTCTTCATGTGAACTGCTATTCAGTTTTGGGGGCACGGCTTTTATTAGAACATAAGGGTTCTGTTCTCACTGCAGTCATTTGAGTGCGTGCATGTTTGTGCAGTTGCTTGATATTAGAGAGAACATTTTATATCAGCATGTGGGGCACTGCTATTACAATTTTCTCCCCACCAGACACTGCTGATGTCATCACCTATAAAGTGGTGTCTGGCACCTCTCAAATCAGACTTGAGGTGTGGCACTTACCTTAAATACTGAGTTCTGTAGTTTGTTTACTTAGGTAGGGGTTCTGTTCACACTGCAGTCAAGTGCTATTATCATCCTCCTCTCACCCGACTCTGCTAATGTTATCAGCTATTGCTGATTTGTGGATGTGCAGTATTCACATCAGGGCAGGGTCAGAGACTGGCCTGTAGGCCAGGCACACATCATGTCATCCTATATGATATAGATTATAATGACAGGGTTTTCAGTCTATCCACATATGTTGTTGGCTCTGTATTTTCTTGGTTAGAAAGCCCTGTGGTCTCTCCAGCTGCTGTAGGTATCTGGTGAGGTACATGCAAAAGGGACAATTATACGCTATTAGTGTTCTGATGAGGTTCAAGCACAGTGTTGTTATATTATCCTCAGCTCTGGATAAAATGACCTGACTTATGAGGTGCATGACGTAGTCTTTCCATACCACTGTAAACACTTGGTGGTCAAAGTTCATATTGATATTGATGTGTGTTCCCAGGTCTCGTACCACTGGCTTTCAGCATAGGGATGTTGTCAATGCTGTAAGTAGAGGGGAATTCCACTTTGAAGCAGGTCAAACTAATGACATATTTTGCATTTATTTGTAGACCATGTGGCTTTGGTATCAATCATTTGTCTGCTAGCCCCTGCTGTAGTAGGTTAACATCACTGGTTGACTCAGTGATTGCACCCAGTATGCAAGAATCAGCAAACTTGGTAAGCCAAAGGCTGTATACTTTAACCTAGACTGTTGAGAAATAGATTACAAACAGTAAAGGGACCAGCACAGATCCTTGGGTTATGCAAATGGTGACAGCTCTACTAGACCTGATCATCACAAACATGGGGACAAAATGCTCCACACCAGAAGTATACCCCTCACTAGTGAGATCTGACCACAAACTAATCACCCTGGATATACATATCCCACCTCCACCCCCAGCACAAAAGACCACAGTGAAAAACTTCTCAAAAGCAGACTTCACTCTTCTTAAGAAGGAGATGGTATCCTTTAAGCCCACTGTGCCAGTGGATACCACATCCCGCAATGCCGAATCCTTCACAAATGCTTTCTATGGACATATCCAGGAATGCATGGATCATGCAATCCCAAACAAATCCAAGTCCCTCTCCACCAAATGTAAGCATCCTGTCTGGTGGACCTCAGCCATAAACAAATTGTATAACAAAAGAAGGAAGCTACTGCACGTCAGAGCGAAATCCCATGAAGGGAAGACGTCTCTGATCAACATTAGCAGAAAACTACATTCTCTCATAAAAACATCCAAGGCAAACTTTGAGAGAAAAATAGCTAAGGACACTAAAGATAACCACAAAGCCTTCTTCAGCTATGTTAGAAACCTGGGCGGAAACCCTCAGATATGCTCTGAGTTGGTAAACAACAACAAAAAATACACTGAACCCACAGATATTGCTAACATTCTGGCTGACAGGTTCAGTGCAAACTTCTCACCTCCTTCACCCCCAAAAGAAGAAATACTTATCCCAGCTGAATGTAATCTCCCAGTCATCTCAGATGTCCAAGTGAGAACAGCCCTAAACAAAGCAAAAAACATAGCATCAATGGGACCTGACGGTATCCCGGGGTGCGTGTTACGAGAACTCCAAGAGGAGCTAAACCCACTCATAAAAATGCTATTTAATCTTATCCTTACTTCGAGTTATGTACCTGTACACTGGCGTACAGCAACAGTGGTCCCACTCCACAAGGGGGGTGCCTCTACAGACCCTGGAAACTACCGCCCCATAAGCTTAACTAGCCTGGTCTGCAAAGCTATGGAAAGAATCATTATAGAACTCATAAACAGAGACATAGGGGACCTACAGACACTTTACCCCACCCAGTTCGGCTTTGTGAAGGGCAGATCCTGCCTTTTAAACCTGGTTGACTTTTTCGAAACAGTCACTAGAGCCATTGATGAGGGCAAAGCAGTCCATACAGCATACCTGGACTTGGCTAAGGCCTTCGACACAATACCCCACTCAGGCATCATAGATAAGCTAAACAGCTCAAAAGTAAACCCCTATGTCACTAGATGGGTTGCAAACTGGCTAAAGGACAGAACCCATAAAGTTAAAATCGCTGGAGCAATGTCAGACTCAAAGCCAGTCACAAGTGGTGTCCCACAGGGATCTGTCCTGGGACCCCTCTTGTTCGGCATTTATTTCTCAGATGTTAAAGCAAACATGGGAGGGCTGTGGCTGACAAAGTTCGCAGATGACTGCAAACTAGGCGCCATAGTCGATACACCAGCTGACACACACATCCTATAAAATGCCTCACTGAAACGGACAACTGGTGCCGTAGTCACGGCCTTAAACTAAATGCCAAAAAATGTATAGTCATAAAGTACCCACAAATTATCACATAGACAGCAATCCACTGAATATGGAAAAGTAATCAGAGACCTAGGGACCCAAGTAGACAGCGACCTCTCATTTGACACCCACGTTGCCAAAGTGGTTAGAAAAACATTCTACCTTGCACACCTCATCATGAAGGGATTCACATCCAGATCCAAGGATGTCATTGTACCCTTATATTCCTCCCTCATCAGACCCATGATTGAGTACAATGCCCCATTTGGTATGTACCTCACCCGGCACTTGCAACAGCTGGAGAGACCACAGAAGTACCTCACCAAAAGGATCAAGGGTCTCCAACATATGTCTGATTCCGCCAGACTAAAGAAACTTCAGCTCTATTCAGTGGCATACCGCCTGCTCAGGGGTGATCTCTGCCTGACATACAAGGCCATGTCCAATCAGGATTTGATGGACATGCTCCACCTCAAAAAATCCAAATCCATTAGGACCACGAGAGCTAAAGACTTAAACCTCGGCACAAGTATGAATAGGACATGCTGGAGGGATAGATTCATAACCCAAAGGCTTCCCATGCTTTGGAACAGGATCCCAGTTCGTATTAGGCAGAGCCCCTCACTAACTCTCTTCAAGAGAAATCTTGATGAGTGGATGGGAGATCAAAAATTTACCCCAGGGGTCACATCTGGGTCACTGCTAGACAGGGGCACAGTAAACTAATTCTATTATATAAGGGGACCTTCATTGTGTCACTACTAGACAAAGGCACAGTATTCTAGATTTATTCTGTACATTTTTGTACCATTTCATGGGGAGGCAAAAGCCACATCACTATGGCTAGGCTTACAAATGCCCCAGGGCAGATAGCCTAGTACTATACTATGAAACTATACTATGAAACTATGAAACTTTCACAGTATGTGTTCTGTCAGTGAGCCAACTGGTTCACCATCTAGTGAAGTAAGGGATAATCCCCAGCTGGGAGAGTTTAACAATGATACCTGAGTGGGGGATTCTGTCCAAACCCTAAGCCAAATCAAGATAGGCAGCATAGAATGCACTGTCTTACCTTCATCTAGGCCTATCACACAGAATCAATAGGCTGAGACAACATCACAGATCACCTATAGGATGACTCTGAACATACACCTACCTGACACAGCTGGATACAGACTTCAACACATTTTCCAGAAGGACTATGTTCCCGTAGAAGGCTGTACATCAACATGCATCCATGTGAGTGTGTGTGGGGGGGCATCACCTGATGCATGCATGTATAGGCACATGTTGGCTTTCCTCATCCGTGAGGTAGACTAACATGACATCATGGACCTTTTGTAAATAGACACTGGTAATATCCCGGCTGTGTGCAAAAGACATGTGTGAGTTATTAATGCTGCATCCATGTCTGTTTCATCTGTTAGATGTCCACAAAGGGGTCATTGAGGGCATTCATGAGGATAATGCTATCATCCTGTGGAAGTTGACCAGGCCAAGGCATTTGACACAAATCCACACAAAGGTATTCACTCAGCACTGTCAGATGTGGTCATAAACACCTATATCACCAAGTGAGTAGACCAATGGATCACATTCATGGCATTTAAATATGTTGAAGTCTGTGAAGTGACCTATATCTCAGATCCGTACATCAGGGCTGTCTGCTAGACCCTTTCCTGACCATTATTTAAGTCACAGATGTCAAGAATGACATACACATCCTGTGTCCAAACAGCTGTATGGAGGACTACAGATTGTGGGAAATCATTGACTTCAACTGTGATATTAGTATAATACAGACATTATCAACACACACCAAAGACTGCTGCCACAGCCATGACAACACATGAGATGAAACAAAAACATGGGGGGATTTGTTACGTTATGAAAACAAACACACAACGCATGGATAATGTAGACATCACACCCTATAAGCAGTCCAACTGGTATGTGAATTGTGTCCTGGGGTAGATGGCAAGTGAAACATCCACCAGCATCTAGCTACAGTGGTGAGTACTCCATTGCATGCAATACAACTGCTGAGTATCTGGAGGACATCCACATCAAAGGCCATAATACCTCCATAGTTCACAGCCTTCACCACACCAATAACTGAGTACAATGCACCCTTCATCATGTACCTCCCTACCTGTCTTCCAGTGATGTATAACTGAAGTGTAGCACTTTTTCCACAATGAGTTCTCACACATCTTATTGGCCATACCTAGGCATTCTTTCTGTTGCATAAACATTACTGTCTGATGGTGCAGAACCCCCAACAAGGTGTTATACCAGATGCATGTGTGATACTTGTTCTCGTGATGCACACAGTACATATATAGCTTATGACCACATTGATGGCATGGGTTATATTTGTGACAATGTGGATTGTGCCGTGTGTGTATATATATATATATATATATATATATATATATATATATATATATATATATATATATATAGGTTCACTTTATAACATCGAAATACTGAAATGTCGAATTTCAGTATCTCGAAGCTATAAAGTCGAATGTTACAAATAGTGAACGTTCATAATCGCGAATTTCACATATCTCGAAAATATGACGAATTCGCGGTTATGAAGTTGCGCTACGTAATGTCCAGGTTTGTGTTTTGTTGGTGTGCGGTACCGTGTGTGTTTGTAGGTGTTATGTCAGGTAAGTGAGTGTTTTGTAAGGGTTTTGAGTGGGAGTTAGAGTGTGTGTGAGGGATTGGAGAATGTGCGTGTGTGAGTGAGCTTTTGTGTTGTGTTTGTGCGATCTCGGAGTTAGTATATATAAGTAGGGGGGGGTGCAGGGGGCTTGCCCCCCTGCTTATGTGTGTGTGAGTTGTGTATGTGTGTTGTTTTTTTGTTTATGTTGTGATGTGGGTGTTGTGTTGTATGTTTAGTGTAGTGTGTGCGGTGTTTTCGGTTATGTGGTTTCACGGTTTTTGTTTGTCGGTGTTTTGTGGATTCGGTTTTATAGTCTCGAGATACTGAAATTCGATATTTCAGCATTTCGAGGTTATAAAGTGAATCCATATATATATATATATATATATATATATATATATATATATATATATATATATATATATATATATATATATATATATATATATATATCTATGGGGCTACCCAACAATATCAAAATCCCACATGATCGAAGACGAGAACATCGAGACGAAAACAGTGAATCTTCACTTCATCAACTCTACATAACACCGAGAATATACCCAGGGAAAGTAACCAGTGGACCAACAAGCACAACAAACCTCAGGAAATCAATGCAAATACACAGAAGAGGAATCTACGCCCTCCAAACCCCCAACATGGGGGGCTGCGCCCCCACACCCTCATAATTAATTATGCCAACTTCAGAACTGCACTATAGGGGAGGAAAATTCAAACTCCCACATATTGGCCAACCAGTTACTTTCCCCTGGTAAATTCTTGGTGTTATGTAGAGTCAATGAACTGTAGATTCAGTGTTTTTATCTCGATGTTTTCATCTTCGATCATGTGGGATTTCAATATTATCAGGCAGACCCATATATATATATATATATATATCTATCTATATATATATATATATATATTTATATATATATATATATATATATATATATATATATATATATATATATATTTATATTTTATATATCAACGAACATGTACATCACTGACAAGAAAATACAAGTAAGTAACCATTTGGCCACACCACAACAAAACATGAAAACTTAACCACATGAAACGCAGCCATGATGCCCCCAAACCCCCCCCCCAACTAAATATAGCAACTCCGAGATTGCACTACAGTGGGGAAAGGGGCAAAGTTCACCATGGTGGCCAAGTGGTTTACTTACCTGTAGTTTTTTGTCGGTGATGTACTTGTTCATTGAAGTGTTTTTTTCAGTGCTTTCGTCTCGGCGATTTAAAAGTCGGGTAAGTGGCATTTCGATTATCTAATGTAGATCCATATATATATATATATATATATATATATATATATATATATATCTGCCATGTGCACCAGTCAACTAGCCTGTATTGATCTTAATGTCACATACAGGTATAGCAGTGTCCCTCCTAATACCTCCAACAAATGTTAAAGTGTCACTCAGGACTTTGTGCTTGATTACCCTTATAGATTGCTGACATCTCACAATAGTTGTGCAAGTTTGTTCATACAGAACTATCTATGATCACACAGAACCACATATGTTGTGTCAGAGACATGGGATTACTGGTGGTATTATTCTGATATTGTCCATGATTATGTATGCCTTTTTTACTGTTGTCCATGAGCGTTTAGCTGTGTCCCACTTGTTGGAAACCTCTACTGACATTACAGTCATATTCATGCAAATCAGTTGGCACAGCTTCACAATATGCAGCCATCACCAATTGTATATAACATTCATGTTAGATGCCCTCTTCATTGTTCATGTAAGGATGCTTGTATCACAAAGACATTTTCTCCATTCTTATGTCACTTTGTTGGACAGTCACATTGTATACATTTTCATTGTAGAGTCTATACTGTACCGTACTGATATGTGACTGTGTTCATTCCTACAAGTCATCTGTATGTCCCTATGCAATACACACACTTCCCCCGACTGTTCATTTTAAATGACAGCCCATGTATCATTACAAATCATTTACAAAACATTTGTACAGAATGCCTGAAATGGGATTCGACAATCCTCTGCACTGTATACACTGTCCTATACTGTGTTTGGACCATATACATTGCTGTATGATAAACCCTGGTAATCATTGTGGCATTCTGCATAATCCCATTAAGCTAGTTTGCTCTAAGTTAAACAAGTGTTGCATTATACAGTGTCCTGGCTGGCAACACTGTTGCTAGCCTCGAAACCACTCTTGTTTACATTTAAAAGTGGTGCATGGCATGAATATGTAATCACCACTGCTGCTCACCAAGCAAACATGTAAACTGCATGTAGGCTTTGCACAAAGCCTACAAGGAGCTTATTGAATCCTACTGACTGTTTTCTCTTCCCAGATGTATTGATTGGATCTGTTGTGCTTCGTTTAATCTCCCTTGTTTTATATACTGACACCTAACTTGACAGGTTTCTTCTCATTCACACTTCCCCCCCATTTTCTATCAGCTGAGTTACATCATTTATCTCTTTAGTAAAAAGGAAATCTTTCCTTGAAGTATGACTACAAGATCACTGACAAAGGTTCTGAAATGGTTCAGCACCAGGAGTAACTTTTTCAGTACCACATCAATCACAATGTTTTCATGTGCGCAAATGATTACCCTTTGTGAGCGATTCTTTAGCCAGTGTTTTACATGATAACAACCAATACCCAGTATAAACATGTCTAATTGTTTAACCTTTTGGAGCTTTTTCTTCATTTTTATTTACTAAACCTAATTGGAAAAGCCCATTAAATGAAAGCATAAGTAAAATAAATAAATAAATAAATAAAATTATGAAGTATGTTTCAAAACCCTTCCCTAAAAGTGGTAGCGAGCCCTGGATGAGACCAGATTGCCTGAATTCTTTATTCCATAGCGATTGCACAAGTTAAAATTTGGCAGACTGGATAGCAAGTTAGGATGCACTTTGATGGAATAAATAAAATCATTGTTGAGTGCTCTGTAAATCCATAGGGAAAGGATGGAGACAAAAGCTGATACCATTGGTGAAGATCAGTGTCATACTCAAACCCCTATACCTTTATGGTGGGCTTCATGGGGTCTGAGAAGAAATCTGTATGATAAAGATGGATTGCAATATAGTGATGGATGCCAAAATGAGCTAGCCCACAGAATATCGGATCAGAACAGGGCATTGTACTTGCTAGAGAGGGACACTGAACAGAGCAGCAGAGCGTTAGAATGCTAGATGAAGACTCACTTCCTGCAGATAACATTGGAAGATATTGAGTACAGCATTTGGTCAGATAACATCTGCATAATGTACCTGCTGGATGGCATGGAATGGGGTAGCTCAGGCGGTCAGAAGGGAAGGTAAGCTTAGTCCCTGGTGAATCATCCTTCATGGATTTGCAAGTGGTTGTATCACCTCATGTGTGGGAAGGTAAGGCTAATCTAAAATGAGCTTTATGGTGAAAACGTTGTTAGGGGCTTGATACCAGCAGGCTAGAAGGTACGACATGAAGGAACTTTCTAGAGAACTGTATCAAAACAACAGAAATATAATCCTGTATTTTGTCAAATGTGAAATGGCTACATGTGAGGCAAAGTGGTATCATACCTCTCAACTCTCCAGATTTTCACAGAATGTCCAGATTTTTGCCTCATATTTTTGGCCTGTTTCTCATAAAATTGTAGTTTTCTGGCAAATCGTTGAGGACTGAAGTAAAACAATAATTATAGACATTTGAGTTACACACTTATAGCCTTCATAAAATTCAAGTAAAAGCAAAACCTGTTATTCTCTCAGCTTTCTGAGCTTTTAAGATTAATATTTAAAAATTGTCCCTATTTTTCATCATTTGTCCCCCCATTATTTTTGGCTTTGTCCAGATTTCTTGCTCTAAGAGGTTGAGAGGTATAAGTGGTGTACACCAGTGTCTTGGTAGTAACCTGAATGGGGCAGTAACAGTCAATCCATTCATATGAATATGCTCTGGCCTGTCACAAGAATGACATGGGTGGAACTGGGCCAGCTCCTCTAATCAGCTATTATCCTGATCAGGTTCTAATTCACATGAAACACATCCTTCCATTCACTCCCCAGCTGCTGGCAGGAATGGGACAAGATGCTGGAAACCAGACTGGGAATGGGACAAGATGGTGGAAACCAGACTGGGAATGGGACAAGATGCTGGAAACCACACTGGGAATGGGACAAGATGCTGCAAACCAGACTGGGGATGGGACAAGATGCTGCAAACCAGACTGTAAAATGAGAATAGGCTAACAATGCTGGTGACCTTTGTGGATGGATTATCCTGATCAGGTTCTAATTCACATGAAACACATCCTTCCATTCACTCCCCAGCTGCTGGCAGGAATGGGACAAGATGCTGGAAACCAGACTGGGAATGGGACAAGATGCTGGTAAACCAGACTGGGAATGGGACAAGATGCTGCAAACCAGACTGGGAATGGGACAAGATGTTGGAAACAAGACTGTAACACGAGAATAGGCTAACAATGCTGGTGACATTTGTGGATGGATTATGGCTGGCAGGAAATATTCCATCATAAGATAACTCATAGATATTTTCACATAGCACATAAGCTGGCATAGGTCTCCATCTGCTGTCCAGACATGCAGGATATGTGATTGCGTGGATTGGAAGTAAGGATCTGGTATTCATATATTTGGGATTGTGAATCACTGCTAGTCTGTTGGCAATAGGTGGTGCTTGTGTTGAAAATGTTCTGAGGAACCAGCTTTATATTACTGACAAAAATGGTTCTGTGTAAGGTATTTATCCCACAGGTACTATCTAAGAAGGGATACAAAATGTTAATATTTTTGATGGTTATATGCAGCTAAATGTCTGTCATTGTACCGAAAAAAAAAAAAAGCAAAGAAAGAAATAAAAGGGAAGCAGGAGAGCACAGTGATCTGGGCATTGAGAAGGTGCAGATGATCAGGATGTTTTCAGAGACAATGCAGAGAGTACAGTCACAGTGTTAAATTACCAAAAATACTAAATTATCGTAAAAGCAAAAATTAGTATAAAGATTATATCTCCTGGGAAGGGCGCACCCTGTACAATAGGAGGCATCCAACATTTACATTTAGTAAATCAGCTTATGTTTATGACACTGAGCTACAAATAGGCAGACACATGAATTTGACCACCCTATTCTGATTGATTTAGTGTTTTTGATGATTTTTAATGAATATCAAGTATTACTCCCTGATACTCATTGCTGACATTCTTTAATTACTATTAAAAGAAAAAGGTTACCAAGAGAGGTAAGCCCATTTTTCCTCATGGTAACCATTTCCGATTCAGAGACAGCCCCATCATGAAGAGATGCAGCATCACTGTATGTTGTCTCTGTGGCGTACCACAAATGCTAATGAGGCATTCTGGGGGTGTGGTCTATGCTAATTAGCCATGAGGTCTCTCTCTCTCTCTCTCTCTCTCCATAAGTGCCTGTGGCAAAACATTTACACAGCTGAGTGATTCAGGGAAAGTTACATCAGCCAGCCATGTTAATGAATGCAGTAAAAAGATCATGTTCATCCATTCCATTCAATGAATGATATCATATTACAGGTAAGTGCTAGAGAGTTTAGAGGCAAAATAGTGGTGGTGGCTGTGTGCATGTGCGTATGTTAGTATGTCTGTGACTGCATGTGTGAGTGTATGCAGAAGAATAAGTGATCACAGATGTATGCATGTGTGTGTGTGTGTGTGTGTGTGTGTGTGTGTGTGTGTGTGTGTGTGTGTGTGTGTGCATGTGCGTGTGCGTGTGTGTGTGTGTGTGTGTGTGTGTGTGTGTGTGTGTGTATATGCACGTGCACACACAAGTATGTGTTTGTAGGCACATTGATTTATCTACATGCCGAGCTATGTATTGAACTTATAGTGGACAGTACCACTTATAATGAACCCGATGAAATTGCCAACCTGCTAGCTGATACATTTGATGCAAATTTAACTGCCTCTTGTCCCCAACAGCCATACCCCAAAGCATACCTGACACCAATCCCCTACCTAGTATCTCCAAAGAGCAGGACATATCCATGCTCTCCAAGACCAAAAACATGGCCTCTATGGGACCAGATAACATCCCAGGCTGCATACTAAACAGTCTAACACAAGACCTAGTGGAACCACTTGGCACTCTCTTTAAACACAGTCTGAGCTCTGGCTTTGTTCCAGCAGAGTGGAGAGCAGCAGCAGTTATCCCATTGCACAAAGTGGGTCCATCAACTGACTCTGGGAACTATACAGCCATAAGCCTAACCAGCCTTATCTGCAAGGAAATGGAAAGAACCACTACAGAACTTATCAACAAAGACAAAGGCAACTGTCAAACTCTTGACCTGATCCAGTTTGGCTTCATAAAGGGTAAAGTATGGTTATTAAACCCGGTCGACGTCTTCAAGAATGTCACCAAGGCCCTGGATGAAGGAAAAACAGTACATACCATGTATCACAACTTGGCCAAGGCATTTTACACAATCCCCCACTCAGATATCATTGAAAAATCTTTCCCAACTGGGGATTAACCTAGATGCCTCTAAATGGGTAGCCAAATGGCTCACTGGCAGAATGTATACTGTCAAAGTCAGGGAGTCACCTCTACCAGTAGACCAGTTTCCAATGCTGTACTGCAAGAATCCATGCTGCAACCTCTACTGTTTGGAATCTGTTTCTTGGAAGTCCAGGTGAAAATAGAGGGGCTGTAACTTACCAAGTTCGCTGATGACTGTAAACTGTGTGCAATCACTGAGTCCCCCAGTGATGTTAACATTTTACAAAAGGGGCTAACACAGACAAATAATTGGTGCCAAAACCATGGAATAAAGCTAAATGTAAAGAAGTGGATTATTGTCCCCTTTGACAAAGTGATAGTCCCTGCAAATTACAATATTGACAGAACCCACCTAAGCTCAAACACAGGCTGTAAGATTTGGGAACACAGGTTGACAGCAACCTAAACTTCGATCACGATGTTTCCACAGTGCTAAGGAAAGACTTCTATGTTGTGCATCTCATAAGTAAGGGCCTTGCGTCCAGGATAAATCCTTAGATTTATAACTCCTCTGTACTTGACCCTCATCAGACCACTAATACAGTGCAATGCTCCTTTTACATGTATCTCACCAGACACCTACAGCAGCTGGAGAGACCACAGAGGTTTCTCACCAAGACAATTCTGGGCATCCAAAGCATGGTCTAAATGGAAAGGCTGAAAGCCCTTTCACTTTACTCTGTAAACAAGAGTCACTCACTCTTAAACTAGCCTGTGACATGAGCAGAATATGCTGGAGAGACAGATATGTCTCCAAGAGATTGAGCCTCCTCTGGAATAAACTCCCAATTCATGTGAAGCAGAGCTCCTCAAGACCCTATTTAAGCACAACCTAGACAATTGGATGGGAGACCATGGACAGGGGCACTTGGTGCTGAGCATAGACTTGACCTGCAAACAAAGACATTCTGTCATCAATTAGGGGACATGAATAAAGCATGTCTAGGCTCGTAAAGGCCCTAGAGCCATCCACCTAGTAACCTCCTATGAACCTAGGACCCTATGTATGGCTGTATGTGTGTATGTCTGTGTGTGTGTGTGTGTGTGTGTGTGTGTGTGTGTGTGTGTGTGTGTGTGTGTGTGTGTGGGTGTGTGTGGGTGTGTGTGTGTGTGTGTGTGTGTGTGTGTGTGTGTGTGTGTGTGTGTGTGGAGGGACAATGCCATGCTTCTATACTTCCCTAGACTAATGAGCAAACCCTACTATATCCGGAGACACCAAACACCAAGGATTCCTGTTATATTGTACCCTAAGGACAGTTAAAAGCTTACAGAACACATTTTGTAGCATGAAAGATGTTGGGCAGGGGGAACAGGAGACACCAGGTATACTTTGTATATCCTGCCCTAAAAGGTCTTCACTAGATTTAAACCATGTACCCTCAGCACTCAAACAAAAGCTCTGTAGTAGAGGTTCACTACACTACCAGTAAACATCTGGGAATTCTCTTACATAGTAACTTAACTCTTAAAAATAATAAAGGGTAGAAAAGTTTCAAACCCTGCACTGGCAGCATACTACCTGTGTGCTGAACATAGTGCTAACTCCTCTGTATCACCACTAAACATTGGGTGTACTGATAACATATTACCTATGTCTTTGAAAAAATAGTTAAAGTAAAAGGGAGCAAGATATGAGCCTTTGACTCTTGGTATTGAGAGTATTCTGACAAGCTGAAACCTTAACCTTCTACACTAGAGTATGCCATAATGGTTAAGGTGTTTACCTTGTAGACACAAAGTGGAGGGTTTGATTCTCACATGGGTTAATTAGCTATGCTTAAAAATGGCCCACAAGGCAGTTAGCCTAGTACTAATCTATGAACTTCAGAAGTCATAATGTGTTTTTTACACTATAAAAGTATGAAACTCTAATGTGTTGTATTATTCACCAACTACAAAAGTCTGCGAGTTATGATGGACAAGGCACTTGTAAGAAACAATATCAGGAGTGTTCTATAAAATAAGCAATGTTTTTAAACTATTTCTTACACTGACTTAAAAAGTTAATAGAGGTACAAGGATAGCATCACAATGCACTTTACAAACAATAAGAAGAATGAAACACTAATGTGTGTGTGTGTGTGTGTGTGTGTGTGTGTGTGTGTGTGTGTGTGTGTGTGTGTGTGTGTGTGCGCGCGCGTGTGTGTGTGAATTAGGTAAGGGCCTGTGTGATGATGTGAGTCATTGCTAGCCAGCAGAAGTAGGACGGCAGATGTGTACCATATGTCAGCATAGCTAGTTGATGTTTTGTAAAGAATTATATGTCATTTGTATATCAAACTGATTGGTACAGATGCATGTGATGAAAAATGTATTTGCAAAGCTGTTTGTGTTAAAAATGTACCAACAGTGTGTCCTGCTGGACAGAAAAATAATGTATGTCAGACTGTATTCTAACTATTGAAATTAATATATTGTAGCAGAGGATACTGGAAGAGAAGAGGTTAACCCCAGTCAAGATAACTTTGAAAAATAGTTTGAACTTAAATTACCTGGTAGGCCATAAAGATTGTATCTTACACTTCTGATCGCAGCCAGAGAAGAAACGTCTGTGAAAACAAGGACTAGGAATCATTGTTGTATTGTCAGTAGCAGTGAACTAATTGCTACCATGGAAGGGTGGAAGTATTGAAATGGTTTTATGGCTTCCAGATGCTATTACACATCTTAGCAAAGCTCTGTCTGTGTGTATGGTAAGGCATATGTGCGAGATTCTGGTTCAGTTTCTAGTAATGGGGTTAGTATCGGAATCAGTAGTCAGATGACCAAATGTGTGTGATGTCATTCTGTAATCCAGGACTAAAATGAAGTTTTAATACCAGATGAGAATGAAGTCTAAATGCAGTCTTTTTTGGAACCTGACAAAGAAGGAAGACCACTCACCTACTTCATCTTGCCTGCTCTAGTTACATGACCAGGGAATAGTAATTCTTTAGATCAGTCAGGAAAATATAGTGAGGGGGCGTGGCCAAGGATGAACACAGGATAGCAGCAGATTTCTTCAGCTCCACCAATTTCATTACACTGACAGGAATTAATTACTTAAAAAAATAATTTTTGAAGTAATTTTCTTTCTAAATATGTTTGTTTTATATAGTTCTTGAACTATATCTAAAAAAGAAAGGAAATTTTAACAATATTCCTGTCAGAAATCACTCTGGAAATTTTCCTGTCAGTTTATCAGTCTGAAATGAGTTCCAGTAAGACAAATTCTCAAGACTCCAGCATCAAGAAAGAACTTCAGTCTCTGATAACTATAATACAGCAACTTACTGCTAAGATGGATAAAATGGATACTAAAATAGATACCTTCATAGAAAAAACTACAAAACAAATAGACTTGTTACATATAGACCTGCAACAACAGAAGATCCAGATGACAGGCATAGAAGAAGCTGTGAATGACATGGAAAATAGAATCCAAGAAGAGGAAATCAACATTGAGTTTCTGCTGAAACAAAATACACGTTTACAAATAAAGCTGGATGACCTGGAAAATAGATCTAGGTGCAATAACATTAGGATTTTTGGACTGCCAGAAAATATTGAAGGTAACAATATTACTTCTTTTTTAACAACATGGCTCCCTAAAACTTTAGACTTACCAGAAGCATTCTCTTTGGTATCGAAGAGCACATAGATCTATAGCTAATACTAACTCTAACAAAAACTATCCTAGATCAGTTATAGTTAGATTTCTATCATCTTTGATAAAGAGATGGTTCTTAAATCTGCTTGGGCTAAAGCTCCTGTTAAGATTAATGAGACAACTGTGCATTTTGACAATGACTATTCTTCCTTGGTAATAGCTAAAAGAAAAGTTTTTCTGCCACTAATAAGGGAGCTTAAAAAGCACAGTTTAAAACATACCTTCTGTTTCCTGCCAAGCTAAAAAATCTTCCTTCCTGATGGTCCTAAAATTTTGATGACTTAGACTCTGCTTTACTGTTTATCAAAAAATAAGATTTTGGATAAAATAGAGGAAATGGAATGGGCTAGTCCTTCATTAAAGAGACTGGCAACTGAAACTTCGTGGAAGACTTCAGAGAAGAAGAAGAGACTAAAAACAAATGATTTGTTCTATGTTTTCTTTTTTTTCTCTCATCATTTTACTTCATTATTAATCTTTTTAGATATAGTTCCTGCATTTCCAGAAAGCCACAAATATTCTGAAAAAGATTTAATCAAAGTTATTCTCTGTGTGCAAAGAAATGTTTTGTTTCATAACCAGTCAAAATGTCTGAGGAACTAATAACAAGCTATTATTCAATTTGTTTCTCTTTCTGAAAAAGAGAAGTAAGGTCAGTAATTTGATACATTTTTTTTTCCTTTTTTTTCTCCTTTTCTTCTTTTCTTTGTTTAAACAATGACATTCTATTTAGATTATGTAGTGGGTAAAGGGTGGGGGAGGGCAGGGAGAGAAGAGTAATGAAAATATGATTAATAGAATAATAACATATTTATTCCTTGTAAAAAGTTTATATGTTCTTCAAATGCTATTCCTAATTATACTTTCTTGATTATACTGCTTATGCTTGTTTGTAAATCATCTGTCATGCTTTAACTAATAATAATTAGAACTAAATAATAGTAAATAATATGTTTTATTTTTAACTCTATTAATATAAACAGTAAGTAATATTCCATTGTATATACTTCTTATAGCTTTCTCTTACATTTTTTTTATTTCTGCTTTACACTCTTTTATTTTCTACTCTTTTTCTTTTCTTTATTCTTTCTCTTTATTTTTTGTTCATATTAATATATAGAAATGCTTTTGATCATATAGACACAGTAACTAATAAGATTTGCATAAAAATTGAGTTGGGACAAAAATATTGAGTTTTATTACTTATTAATAACATTGGGCTTAATTTCACTTACATAGAGGCTGTAATAACCTGTAAAACACATCGCAAAGGTTTTGTCATGTTTAGATGCATTTACACTGCTAAATGAATGTTTGTCACTAGTTTTTAACAAGTTTCTCGCCAAAATGTTAAGGGAGACAATCTGGGATGTGGGCTACCTCATGAACAGTGTCCTTGAGTTGTTTTAAAAGCTTCAACTCTCAGAATTCTCACAGAGAAGCTGAAAGCAGTCAAATTGACCTTTGACCCAGATATCACACTGACACATCACAGATTCAGGAAGAACACTCTACCAGGAAGTAGAACTGATGCAAATGCGACTATGTGAAGGAAAATGAACTCTTTAACATTTAAATGTGAGTTATTTTATATAATTACTTAAATATCTATGTTATAATTCATAAAATATGTCAGTTATAATGATTTTAAATGATGCAGTTTCTTGTAGTAAGTAAATGTCTTATTTTAGAAGGCATAGAAAATGAAACATTTATTCAAGTGTTTTGAAAATCTACTTGACTGCAGCATACTAATCTGTGTTAAAAACTTATGTTCCAAACATATACATTACTATAACTCATTTAATTCATCTGATTGACAAGCATAAATAACTTTATAACTCTATTCTGGAAGAAATTGTCATGTGATATATTTTAAAGCAGTAGTATAGACATACAAAATACAGATGGCTTTTTTTACAATAATGCAAGTGTTTCTGAGAATTTGCATAACTATGCAGTATGATTTATAACAATTTCTATAAATATAATATTTTATTTGATTGACAATAATGAGTATGAGTAAAATGCTCATATACAAGCAATTCAAGGTTTTTTTTGGAAGCTGTTGACTGCATTTACATGACAGAAAATAGATGCATCTTAATATATGTAATGTCTGAACCATATTAGCCAAAGTTTTTGATTTAAATGAATGTTAGAACTTATTTTTACATACTTTGAATAAATTAATATGTAAATATGCCTTCCCTTTTTTTTTTCTCTCTCTCTCTCTTTCACTCTCTCTCCCTTTCTCATGTCTTTTATTTCTCTCTCTCCTCTTGGTTCCTAATATCAAGATTATTTGAATGCTATTTGAATACAAGTGTATTATATTACATAGATGTATATAGTAGTATGAATAGTTTAAAAAAAAAAAAAGTTTATTTTAGTTTATATGATGCTGTTTTATCAAATGTGTAGTCTTGTCTTGCTAGATAATTGAATTGAAAGCTGTTAATTTAAGTTAAATATAACCAGTATTAAATTGATAAGGTGGTAGCTGAGGTACTGCTGCTTAGGGTAGGGGGTTAACTTGAGTGATAAATACTACTCTAAGTTGGAGTTTTTAACTCCAGGCTGGATGCAAGGTTTAATCCTTACATTATTTTCACTTGTTCATTGTTATATGTATATAGTTTTGACATCCACAATATATTTTGTACACTCATTGTCACTACAAACAAAATTGAATCCTATACAAAATCCCATAAGAGATTCAATAAATACAGCTATATTTAAAGGTACACCTAAAAGAGGAGATGTAACATTACTTATGTTGTTATTTGTTATTTTGATCATAAGATTCTTAAGTTTTAAAAATGCCAAATGACATCTTTAAAAGGAATTTCTTTAAACATTAATGGATTGAATAATCCATGTAAAAGGGCAAGCCTAATAAGATACATTAATTTACATAAGGCCAACTTAGTCTTCCTGCAAGAAACCCATCTCTTGCAAAAAGATATTGATAGACTAGCCACAAACAAATATACAGTATTGGTTAGTTCAGAGCACACTCAGAAAAAAGAGGAGTGGCTATTTTATGGAATAAAAGTATGCCCATTCCTAAAACCATTAAGTCTTATCAGGATGACAAAGGAATGTTTTGTATGGTTACAATACAAATTAATGGGAAGACTTACACTTTAATTAATGTATATTGGATACCTGGAATTGGTATTAATACAGTGAAACATCATCTTGATAAGATCATATCATTCTCTATAGGAGATATTATTTTAGCTGTTGACTTTAATTGTATACTACATGAAAGTGATACTACCAATATAGGAAAAAGAAGAATTACATCTAATGCAAAACATTTAAATGATTTTGCTAATTCTTATCATTTGAATGATATTAATAATCAGATAGATTCAAAATCATTACCATACACCTTTTTTCTAACAGATACAAAACTTATTCAAAAATAGATAGGGTCTTTATTTCTAACCAGATGGTAACAGATTTAATTAATTCCAAAATCATTTCATGTCCTATATCTGATCATAATTCAATTGTTTTTGAATTCATGATAAAAATACTCATAATGTTCAGATCAAAAGGATACCAGCATACTTAACTCAACTAAAAGACTATAAAGAATATATACTTTCAGAAGTAAAACATTTTTAGACATAAATAATACTCCTGAAGTCTCCATTGTCTATGTTTGGGATGCCTTAAAATCATATCTATATGGACAAAGTATCAGATGGTATAATAATAAAAGGAAATCTTGGGATAAGGAATTGTTAGATATTCAAAGTAAATTAGACTCTTATAAACATAATAATAAAGAAAATATTATGGACAAGAAAGTTATTGAAGAAATAAACAAACTAAATGAGAAATACAAAGAAATTTTAACTCATATAGTTAAAATAACTTTAGAGAAATACAAGTTTTTGTCTTATTCAATAAGCCCCAAATACTTACATAGACTTAAAAATAAAACAAAAAGGTTGAATAAACAAAACCATATCAAAGAAATCTTTTCTCTAAGGAAAAAGAAGAATGTTTCTAGTATACCAGAAATACTAGATGAATTTAGAAATCACTTTTACAAAATTAACCATAATAACATTAACATGGAACCTAAAGATAAAATAAAGGAGTTTATAACCACAAACATGAATAAAAAGCTTAATAAACAGCAGATTAAACTATTGGACAAAAATATTTCATATACAGAGGTTATTACACAAATAAATAAGCTTAAATCAAACAAAGCACCAGGTAATGATGGTATTATACCAGAGATGTATAAAATCCTTTCTAAAAGTACATATTCATTAATACATAAGGTTTTTATTTTGGCCCAAACTGAGTTAATAACCCCCCCATCTTGGCAATATACATTTATTTGGCCAATTTTAAAACCTAATAAAGATCCAACTAGATGTACTTCATATCGGCCCATCTCATTACTTAATGTTGATTATAAAATGTTTATGAGTATTTTTGCTGATAGATTGAAGACAATCATCCCGGCATTATAGATATAGATCAGACAGGCTTCATTGTAAATAGAAATACTTTTGATAATATAAGAAGAACTTTAACATTAATTGATTTTGCAAATAGGAAAAAGAAAGATTTAACACTTATTAGTCTTGATATAAGTTCAGCATTTGATTCAGTAAGTTGGGACTATCTGTTTACCTTACTGAAGTGCACAAACTTCTCAGATGCATTTGTAAATCTAATTGAGCATTTATACAAAGGAACATTGGCTTATATTAAGGTAGGAACATATGTTTCACAAAAATATCCATTTTAAAGGTACAAAACAAGGATGTCCACTTTCTCCACTATTATTCACTTTAGTAATGGAGCCTTGGGCTAATTTGATCAGAAACAGTACTGACATAGAGGGTTTTAAAATAGATGAAAATACAACATCCAAAATTCAACTTTTTGCAGATGATGTTCTAATTACATCAGCAGGATCTAATTCTTCTATGCAGTCTCTATTTGATAAAATGATGAATTTTAAAAGTATTTCTGGTTTAATATTCAATGAAGAAAAACTAAAATACTACCTATATATACACGAAAAATATTCTCATTAGTGATTTTACTAAATATGTACCCAATTCAGGTCAGATAACTTATTTAGGTATAATACTATCTAAAGATATTAAATCTATTATATATAATAATTATAATACCTGTTTTCTTAATATACAAAATCTTTTAATACCTGGAATAATATGTTTTTTTACTATGGAGGAGAGACTTACAATTATTAAAATGATAATATTCCCCAAGATTTTATACTTAATACAATCAATAATACTTCCACCTACAAAAATAATTATCAAGAAACTGAATACACTAATGTTAAATTTCCTATGGGCAACTAATAGACCTAGGATTGCATTAAAGAAACATACTAATAGCTGGTCTCAAGGGGGTATTTCTTTTCCAGACTTTAATTTATATACTATCTCTTCTATTGTAAAAGTTATTACTTTATTAATAGATCAGTCATATGTCGCAAAATGGAAAGATTATTGGGAGCTAATTAGTATGCACTTCATGAAAATCTCCTTAACACATAAAAATATGATTCACAAAGCACCAGCACTCCACAATTCCAAAATCAAACGTATTTCCTTTATTGACATAAAAATTATGTCAATAAAGGAAATACGTTTGATTTTGGAATTGTGGAGTGCTGGTGCTTCGTGAGTCACTTTGGAGCAGACTGTGTGGTTTCGTAGATAGCTGTTGGCTGTTCCAGGACATTTGTGTTTTTTCTGTGGATAAAAATATGATTGTAAATAACTCCATGTTATGGTTACTAAAGGAATTTTGTACTTCACCTATTACACCTAAACGTATGGTTTGTTACCCATTAAATATTATTATTAGCTATCGTAACTTTATATTCATGCACCCTAAGTATAGGGAATGGAATTTTATTATATTCCCTATAATGTATACTCAGGGTATGCTTTTGTCATCTACTTCTGAAGGAACTCATTTAGCTATAGATAATGATCTAAAGTACTGGTATCAGTTGATATCTGATAATAAAGTTAAAAATCTAGATTTTTTAAAACAAGAATTTGATCTAAGAGAAACTTGCTGGTTAGAGGTTCAGACCTTTAGACATCTCATTAATAAAATAGATCTAATGTCTATAACAGTTAAAGAATCTATTCCAACACTGATTGATTACTTGATATTAAATTTACAACATAAAGTTTCTGATAAAGGTAAACTTTCATACATACATAAAATTATCAGACAAGAAACTTTTTACAGTGTAGATACATACTGGAATTATTTAACTTCTATTAACAAGATAAACAATATATATTGGAATCTGCCTATAGAACTACGTCTTCCATTGTCTGGAGACTTTATACATGGAAATTTTTACATAGATCTTTTTATACACCTTTGATGATGAATAAAATAAATAATAAAGATAATCTATGTAAGAGATGTAATGTAGAAATTAATGCTGACTGGGCTCATATGTTTTATGACTGTATAAAATTGAAAGAATACTGGAAGTCAATTAATGAATTTTTGCAGGCTCTTTTTACAGATAATTTCATTATTTCTAAATCTCTTATATTATTCAACACACCTGTACCTCAAAATGTTAAAAGGTTAAGCTTCCCTTGTTATGGTCTATTCTAGCAGTGGCTAGGAAAATAATAACCAGAAATTGGATTTCAGATACACCTCCTTCGTTCAATGAATTTAAAAATGTTATGAATATAGTGTGCCATATGGAAATAAACACAATTAGGTCAAGAACAACTAGAAAAACATCTTATTATATTGTATGGGATAATTTACAAAATTTGTTAAAAAAATCCTAATTTCAATAGCATGGTATTTTAGTTTAATTAATTGATCTGATTGTAGTGGATGTCTTTGTAAATACTTTAGTTGTTTTGTTGAATGTTATAATCATATCTATTTTTAATTACTTGTATAAAATTGTTATGATATTTCTCTTGTATGTTAAAACAATAAACCTGTTTTGGAAAAAAAAAAAAAAAAAAAGGAAAATATAGTGAGATTAGGTAAGTACATTTTTCTGCATCTGTGTGACTCTATTCATCTGTGTTGTTTTAATATTTCCTGTGGCTGAAATTCTGGTGTTTATTGTAAATATATATTGTGTATTTTCATGTTCTTTTGTTATTTATTATTAAATATATTGAAACCTTTCATTGTGGCTGGTCATTTGGAGAATATTTTAACCATTGAGAGTACTTATATCTATTTGGTGACTCTGTGGCCACTCCTGGAAGGCTTACTGCATTAGTCAAACACTATCATTGGTATTAATATTAATTACACTCAGTATAATTTGGTCCCCTTGCAAGAGCCTTAGAGTAGCTGGCTTTGGAGTGTCTGGTGGCAGTGTAACTACATTTTAGTCTGTAAAGAAGGGGGAATAGCTAAAAAATCTGTGCCAGCCTTTCCCAGGTGTGTGTGTGTGTGTGTGTGTGTGTGTGTGTGTGTGTGTGTGTGTGTGTGTGTGTGTGTGTGTGTGTGTGTGTGTGTGTGTGTGCGTGTGTGCGTGTGTGCGTGTGTGTGTGTGTGTGTGTGTGTGTGTGTGTGTGTGCGTGTGTGAATGTGTGTTTGTGTGTGACTGTATGTGTGTGTGTGTGTGTGTGTGTGTGTGTCTGTGTGTGTGTGTGTGTGTGTGTGTGTGTGTGTGTGTGTTTGTGTATATATGAATGAATCATGTACTGTCTCACTCATTCCAAAATAAAATCTCAAAGCATGTGTGTGTCAGCTGCTTGGAGCAGGGAAACAAAGCACTGGTTTCACAGAGAGGGTGCTGCAAAACTTGGCTCGGACACTAGGCCTCAGACTCAGTTCTACAGCTGTGCCAGTGAGGAGTCTCATTTAGAACCTGGAGAGAAAGAGGAGAGAGAGATAGATAGATAGATAGAGAGAGAGAGAGAGAGAGAGAAAGATACACAAATTCAGACCTCAGACTGTGTTCCCCTGTGTGCTCTTAAGGGAAATTGTACTTGATGCAGAGAGCTGCATCTGGAACTACTGTGTATATCTATTTTTGTTCCAAGTGAATGTCCCTCTACAGTATCAGTAGTGAAGCTTCAGGCTTCTTGATTACTGACCCAAACAGGGGACATCACAGCCAAACCCAACATGATCCATTGTTGACTACCATATGAATGTACTGGTCTGCAATTGCAGTAGTTACTAGTGATTTAGAGACATGCAAATTATCCAATTCAGAGGCATTTCCTCACTGTAGATAACATGTCTCTGAATCACATTTTAAGTGATTATGGAAACAGTCCCCTTTGGCTGAAGCTCTTACCACCAGTGATGGTGTTCTCTCTGAATCCCTGGGATAGTATAACAGCTGAAACAACATACACTAATATATAATAAAGATATGTATGCAAACCATAATACTGTTGTGTATCATATTTGATACAACCCACCAGTTAAGAAATATTTATGTGTATAAAACACAAGTGTTATGCAGAGTATGAGTTATGTATTAAGTATAATTATTTCACATAAATATGATTACATTACAAGCAATAAAAATACATTAAAATGGCTAGTGTTGGAAATAGGAGGGTCAAATGGAAGTTGAGCATCGAAGCACAGGTGAAGGGACACCTGAACCAACATCATCAGATGGAGAAGAGCAATCTGTGAAGGTGGGGATAGTAAATGTGGCATGGGGCTGAGGTCAAAATGGACCACGGGCAGAATCTGGCACATTATAAACAGAAGAGAATGGGGAAATAACAGAATCCAAGCAGCAGGCTCCCAGAAGGATGGAAGGATATTAGAATTAGGTGAAAGAACAGCATGATGGGTAAGGAAGGAGCAGAGAAGAAAAACTGCTGGTTAAAACAAGGAAAACTATAGGAAAGATGGGACACCTTAGTTCCTTGGTAATTACTAGGCTAATGGTGCAAGAGCCTTTACAAGCGTAGATAATAATACCCAGGATATGACAATATTATACTTCATTCCTCAGATATGGGATGGGGTAGTATCAGGATAGTGGATATTTGGGAGTTGGTGCCCTGAGTCATTTAACAGACTGTTGCTGTCCATTACGGACATGGGCAGTACCTCAGGACTGAATTTACAGTTCCCCATCCATTTATTAAAATTCTTTATGAAGATAATGAGGGGTGGGCTTTTTTTTTACAAAGATGGGAAGTTTATTCCATAAGAGGTAGCTGCTGGAAATATGAATCTATCTTTCCAGCAAGCTCTGTTAGAGTCACAAATAAGATTCAACTCCATAGAATGTGTAACCCTTGTACAATTTTTCTTGTAAGTATGTAACATCTTCATTAGGGATGGATCAGAGAATGCTTTGCAGATCAGGTAAAATTCACCTCTCAGTAAACAATATGAGATGGAGTAAAGGGAAAGGTCCTTTACTCGGTCCATGTAAGACTCACGTCTTGTGCCTTGCAGTTTTTTTACTGAGAATCCTCTAGGGCCACTCCAATTGTTGTAAGTGCCTGGTTAGATACATACAGAAGGGAGCATTCTACTTGATAGTGGGCCTGATGAGGGCTGAGTACAATGGCATTATGACTTCCTTTGATCTTGATGCCTTGCCTTTACTTATAGGTTGAGTCACATAGCAGGATTTTCTCACTAGCATAGCTACCTGGTGGTCAAAGGTTAGTATCTATCTGTGCTCCTAGGTCCCTCACCATTGGGTCTACTTTTATGAGTGTGCTATCAATATTATAATTTGCAGGGATATCTGATTTACTGAAAGGTATAATTACACATTTTTTAGCATTTAGTCTCATACTATGGTTTGGCAGCAATTGTTTGTCGTTTTTGGATGGTGCAGGGGTGCAGCAGTAGCACTGATGCCTCACAGCAAGAGGTTCTCTGGTTTAATTCTCAGCTAGAGTGCCTTCTGTGTGGAGTCTGCATGTCCTTCCTGCATTCATGTGGGTTTCCTCCAGGTGCTCTGGTTTCCTCCCACATCACAAAGACATATGTCTGGAGTGTTTCTCCCTGGCCCTCTGCTGAAAATTGGCTTTGTTCCTAGTTGGACTTTCCCGGCTAATAAATGTTAAATAAATAAATCTTAGGCCTGTTTGTTAGATGTTAACATCATTTGGGGATTTGATGATTGCTCCCAGCTTACAATTTTCAGTGAACTTGATGAGTCAGAGGCCTTCAATGCTGGCATTCACTTCAGAGAAGTATATATCAAACAGGATGGCTCCTAAAAGTGAGTCTTGTGGGACACCACTAGTAACAGATTTATTTTCTGACTGGAAGCGGATTCACCTATCTTTACAACATGTGTCCTGTCAGTGAGACAGTTTGCTATCCATCTGACCCTGTAGGGGGTTATGCCTAAAGCAATAAGTTTATCTATGATCCCTGAGTGGGGGATTATGTAGAAAGCTTTGACCAGGTCTAGATAAGTGGTGTGCATCTTTCTCAAAGAAGTCCACCAGCTTGAGCAGGCAAGTCCTCCCTTTGATAAAGCCAGATTGGGACTGGTCCAGTGTTTGTTGCTTTCTTCTTTTATTATTGATCAGGTCCATGATAATTCTCTCTGTGGCCTTGCAGATAAGACCAATCTAGCTTATAGGTCTATAGTTCACTGGGTCAGTTGATGGGCCTCACCTGTGCATAGGGACAATGCTGCAGTCCTCCATATCTCTGGTACAAAGCCCATCTGGAGGCTGTGGTTAAAGAGTGTTTCTAGTGGCCCAAATAGATTCTGTCTTAAGCTATTTAAGAAGCACGCTGGAATGTTTTCAGGACCCATGGAAGCTGTGTTCTTAGCTTTATCGTGTTCAGTTAGGACCTGTTCCCACATAACGGCCAGTAGGGGGGTGGCTGTGGGTATTTCTTTGGGTGTGGTAGGGGGTGATGGGGGGGGTTTGAACTGAACTTGTTGGCCAGCAGGTTACCTATAGTTTCAGGCTGGGTGGAAGTTTTGACATTCATGATTAACTCAGCATATTGCTGAGTGTTGCCCTGAAGTTACAAACATAGTTAAAAAAGCCTTATGGTTATCTTTCACTTAGGAGGATATGTTTGCTTCATAGTTTGCTTCAGCAGATTTGACCAGCTCTCTCATTTGTTTTTTTAGACTAGTGAGTGTCTTCTTGCACAATTTTGTTTGTCACTTCTTGAATTTGGAGAGCATTTTTGATTTTTTTCCTTTTGTTGACTAACCTATTTATGCTAGGGGGTCCACCAGGGTGGTTTATTTTGCCAGTAATCATAGATCTGACTCTGAAAGGTACTGCCTCCTCTATGCACCTATGAATTTGGTTGTACAGTGCTTTTGTGTACAGCTCATAGTAGGACACATTGTCATCCGGGTTCAGAGGGGCTTTGAAGTTTAATAAGCTGTCCCTTAATTCTAGGTAATCGGCCTTAACAAAGTTCTTAACAGGTTTGACGTTTGACTGGGGCTTCTAGGTTATTATTAACTACTAAAGGAGATAATTTTGTGGTCAGATCTTACCAGGTAGGAGTTAATGCATGGGAGGAAGCAGAAATCCCTATGCTCATGTGTACCAGGTCTATGATATTTGTACCTCTAGTTAGGAAGCTAACTAGTTACTCCAGGGTGTTTGCATTTACAAAGTCCAAACATCTCAGAGCAAGTGAATTATGGATTATATAAGTCTTCCAGTTTATGGTGGGGTAGTTGAAGTCACCCATAAGTATGTTGTTAGGGTGAATGTTAAGAAATCCCAGTAGGGTTAGATAGGAGGTATGGTTTTCCAGATTCATGTTTGGTAATCTGTAGCTAGCAAGAATATGATAAGGGGTCACACCTACAGTTAGTTGGGCATGGAGCAGCTCAAGCGAGAAATGTTGCTGGACCAGTCTAGCAGTGTACTTTTCCTTTAAGAACACTGAGACACCTCCTCCCTTTATTTTATCCTGAGCTGAGGGGGATCAAAATGTACAAAAGGCATTCTATCCTTTGATTGCTGGGGTGCTCTCCATGGTTCTGAACCATGTTTCCATGACTGTACATATGTCTGCATTGTCCAGGGTGAGGAGTACTTCCAAAGACTGCAGTTTTTTATTTAAACTCCTTGCATTGAGCAGCCGTACGTTTAGGTGGTTGTGAATATTTTTTGTTATGTTGGAGGCTTTAACAACGTAGCACAGCCTAAAAAAAAGGCACTATGGAGATAGATAAAGTTTTTTGCCAGTATCCAGAAGCCACGTAGTAACAACTGCAAACCGTCTCTGGCAAAGCATGCTGGTTTGTCGATCATGTCTCTGCAGGCAGACAGATATTGGAGCTCCTTGATGTGATACCAGAAACTAAGCCAATTGCTGAAGTCAATCATTTTTTGCTGGTACTGTGGCATCATCACTGGTGAAAGTAGGATGATACCTAAACATAGATTCATACACACCTGGGACATATATTCAGAAAACTCCATCATGTCTCTGTTCATATAGTCCAATGAAGTATGTCTTAAGTTGTTGACACCCAAATGGACTTTGAACATGTCATAGTGGTACTTGTGGTTTAATGACCTAAGTGCATGCATGATCTGGTGGATACTAGCTGCAAACAGCTCACTGTGATGTTCTCCTTGTTTAGCCTGGTAAGTGGACATCAGTTTGTCTTACAATGGAATCCCCAATAACTAGAATGTTTGGCTTTGTGGTGTATTGCCTTATGGGCTTGGAAGCTGGGCAGCTATGATCATCAGAGTTATGTATTGTGTGAGGTGCTGTATTTTTTTTGAGTGTGCATGGGGCGATTGAGAAATACTTTTAGGAGGTCTGGAGGTTTGGGTAGATTGCATATGAGTACCTCCACATATGCACGTCTATATGTTTGTTCCTTAGTGATGGTAGTGGGTGTATTGGGTGTAACGATGAGAACCTGGTTTGACTTCTTTGTATATGTATGTGAGGCTTTGCCTCCAATGACACTGTGTATCAATATCGCTCACACACTGTGTTTGTCTGTTTTAAAATTAAATGGTTGCCACTTGCCAGTGAACAGGAAGCAGTTACTGTACTGCCTCAGGATGCCCATATCCACTAGGCCAGAATCAGAGATGACAGGGAAGCACCTATCCATTATACCAGATCCTTTGTAGATGAGAAGGATTAGGGGAGAGTCACTTAAAGGTCTAAGTGTGAGTGTTTAGTAGTATACTGTTAGATGACCTGCAGTGGTACTGCGCTCCGTACAATCTGGCAGCTCTTTGAGCAGCTGTGAACAGTGAGAAACTACGGAGAGCATTTCCTATTGAGGATTTTAAACTGAAGAGGTTTGTTTATATACAAGGCACAGGTAACCATGTTTGCTTGATGCACACATGTGAGGCTTTTATACCAGCAGGCTAGACAAATTTTACACAGTTAAGCCCTCAGACCACTCAGATGAACAAACAATAAGCTTTCCACCAGCATTTCCCAAATCGGACAGGTTGAATCCTCCCTTTACTCCCACCAGAGTGAAGAATAAAACCTGTTAATGTAAAACGAACTGGCTTTGAGCTCAAGTGCTGTAACAAATGCTTTGTAACAAAAGTCAGAACTCCTGAAATATCAGGAATCCTTGAAAATAAGTTCAAGAACTTCTACAGATACAGAAAAAATTTGCAAAACTTAGAAATATTTTGGCAAAGTCAGGAGAACTTTGGTAAACTCAGAACAACTTTGGCAGTATCATTGGATGTTAGGAAATATCAGAATGCTGTTAAAACAACCTTAGAGCAATAGAGTAACAAACAGATGGTGTTTCTTTAACAAGTACAGGCTGAAAAACAGTGATACATTCAACCAGATCAATAAATGCAATACCAAACTGTTAAGCAGCGCTGAGATATTTAGAACAAGTACAAAAAATTGTTTTGATGAGAGCTTTTATCATTTTTAGTGTTACACTTCCTAATTTTGGTTTGTTTTTTGAGTTTGTTTTGGGCTTACTTCTAGCAGGCACCGCAGCCTCTATGCAGTCATTGATATGGTTGTCAGTGGCTTCTGCGAATAATTCTGCATGGGCAAGAGTGAGGAATTGCTACTCTAAATAGCAAATGGAAAATAATAGAGATGATATTTATTTTTATTTTATTTATTTAACATTTGTTTATTGGGATAATCCAACTGGGCAGCTGGTGTCCATTTTCAGCGGAGGCCCGGGGAGAAAAGCTCCAAACAGTACACATTTAATAGTAATCAAATTTAACAGTAATCAAAAGTAACAGTTACAGGTATAAAAAGTTTAAAATGTAATCAGCAGTTGACAACATGCACACACACACACACACACACACACACACACACACACACACACACACGCACACACGCACACACACACACACACACACACACACACACGCGTGTGTTCATGCATACACACAGACACACACACACGCACACGCACGCACACACACACACACGTGCTCGTGCATACACACAGACACACACACACACACACACGTGTGCTCATGCATACACACACACACACACACACACACACACACACACACACACACATGCACAAACACACTAATATTTGGCATCTTATCAGAGAACAGGATAGCTTAAGTACAGTGAAAGATGGTGGTGTCTGTTGAACTGGCATGTAGTGTGGTCCATAGCTCAGACAAAACAGAGCACACAGCTGTGTAATCATTCAAGTTTCAATATCCAAGTGCCTCAGGTAAAATGTGAAGGTATATTCAATTAGAATTTGACCCTTGCAATCAGTCACCTTTAATTTTAAATTCTGGCTTTGCTCTCATAAAACAAGTTGACAAACACTCCAGGCAGGTCTAGTTATGCAACTCACACCGGAATTGCCACAAGGAGCAGTTTAACATACCCCCAGATGGTAAAAAAGACTTGGAACAAGCTTGTAAAATAATATTTTTCTCCTCTTCTTCTCGCAGCTCAGCCAAAAAGAGAGCCAAGGCTCCAGTATGAATTTTCTTGTGCAGGTCTCTGTATAGTAGAAATTGATAGCTTTTTTATGGCATGTACTGCAATTACTGCAAATAGATAGGTAGAGCATAAATATAGCAATGCATTCACAGGTGAATGTAAAACAGGATCCCATGGTAATATAAATGATTTCTCGATGTAAATGGTAGATCTTCATTAATCACCACCAAACATTTCTTCTTCCAGCATAGCATTTTTTCTTTGTGTGCATTGTGTGTGTATATCCATTTTATTATTAGTATTAGTAAAAAGTGACAATGTTTGATAACCCCTGAAATGGGGTATGGGTAATGTAATCTTTTCTTTAAGGTTGTTTAGACATAAATATAGCACCCAGATAAGAAGAGAACTGTATATTTATTTCTTAGCTTCCTGTAAGGCTTTCTGTAACTAAGTACTCCCATATACTGTATACAATGAGTATGCAATGTAAGTTTGCTAAAGGATGCTTTTTTTTCTGCTCTGCATCTTAGGGAAGATTTACAACAGAGAAATGAACTTTTCTGTACTCTAATTATAACCTCCAACTTTTTTCTGTTCAGTTTCCTTTGGGAATGAGTAGAATTATTTGCTAGGAATTCTAGTTTCCATCAGGTATATACATCTGCACTGCAAAGAAAATGAAGAAGGAGTATTTTCTAGGTTCCATATACTTCACACATTATGTTTGCCTGGACCCCTGAGTTTGAGGTGATCATGCTAATGTCCAGACATGGGAGACATGATTTAATTATTCCTTGGGAAGAATGATGCATAATATTTCATAGGAGAACTGAATATGTCACCTTTTTTTACTCAAACATAAATCTTTTTTAGGACTACATAAAATAAATCTAATCAACTCTTCCCTTTAAAACAACACCCCTGACATTACTGGTCCATTTTCCTTTCCCTAAATAACTCAGCTTCCTTGCTAACAGGCTCTTGACATCATCCATTACAAACCTTTTATCTCCCCTGTAATATGCCCATCTCTTAGAAAGCATTCATCACACCAATCCACAGCAAAAAGCTTTTATAGTGATATTTCTGCATGCTATGTTAAAAATCTCTTATGATTAAACCTGCAAATAAAGGCTTACAACTGTACATTACGTCACACATAGACTATTAACTATCCTGTTATTCTTTCAATAGGCTGAACACTTTTGACATGGATTACGAACTATTGCACACGTAAGTAAAACCCTCATAATTCTACCAATTACAGGTCAGAATGTTTTCCACACTGCCTCCACACTTTTCTTCACATCAGCACTATTTCTTTACACAATTCTCCTTGTCTCTGTAACCCTCTTATCAATAAATCTACCAAACAAACATTTTTCATAAACTAAAGCAAAAACATCTAAAATACCTTACAGCCTTGACTATATACCTACACCTATGTGGAGAAATCTAACCCAACCTTGGTCCAACTTATTGCATATTTAAAAGATCCTCAGCTCCCAAATCAAAACATTGCAAGCAGTTAAAAATCTTCCAAATAAACATGAGAAGTCATTGCAACAAAGTAAGTGAGTAATACTCCTAGATTTAATATCACAATCCTGATATTGTAGCAATTACAAAAGCTCAGGCTAAAAACAAATATCTCAGATGAAGAAATACTTCTGCTAGGATGTAATATTATTATAAAAGGTCTGTCGATAATGTGGACGTGTATGCATAATCTTCTCAAATGATGTTAACAAAAAGACATTACACATGACAAAACCCACCTTTAAAAATGCAAAAAATCCTACTATTGCATCTATCCTGTTGTATATTAAAAACCTACTCACACCTGCACATAATCATTACGTATACTCCACCGGAATCCACCATAAGAGAAGCTATACTTTTGTGGATATCAGAAAATATTCAAATGTAATTCTAACCTTCTTGGAAAGTCAGTATCAATCAGCCTGTTCCAAGATATCCATCCATATATTCATCCATCCGTTTGTGACCACTTTTTCCCAGTTTTGCAAACGTAGTTGGGATGTCACATTAATAGTGATAATGCCCTGGAACTAATGTTCATTCCACCTGGTGGCTGGCCCGGCCAGCAGTCTATCCCAGATATCTGTCTAATCTCAGAATCAATAATTATTAAAAAAAAAAAAAGACTGTCATTCCTTAGATGATAGCTGAAATAAAGCAACTTATATTACAAAAAAATAAATGAAAATGCATCAGATTTGAGAAAAACAGACAAGCATATACTGCATATATATTTGTTAACCCAATGTACTATACTGGGCTACCCTCAACAAACTTTTAAAACCTGGAAGAAAAACTATACCCGAGCATTTTCCTCATAAATCAGGCACATATATAGTCTGACCTTTTAACAAATAATCTATAGAAATAACCAGCTCCAGCACAAAGCAAAATACCTCCAATATAGCAAACATTCTAAAGAGACCTCCTACGCAACAAGTTCATCTTCAACAGACCAATATCAACCAAATGAAAAACTTACTTTAAAAGTTAAAACCTGCCTCTTTGGCTCCAGACTACCTTCCTTCAGAATATCTCAAACTGGCCTATGATGCTATAATTTATCCATTTATCCAATTGTAATACTTACCAACTGACACATTTTAGCACAGAATGTTCTTAAAATTGGCAGGCAATGCTATTTAATGCTACAAGGTGAAGCCCAAACTAATCTTTCTAAATACGGACATATTGCTGTCTTATCTACCCTTTCTAAAATTCCTGAGAAAGCCATATAAAAGCAATTTTTACATCATCTGCTGGCTAACAACTTATCACCTACTCAATATGGATTTTACCCACAGTACAGTACTAAAGCTGTTCTGTTATCCTTCTTGAATAGTAGTTAACACTGTAAAAATAGCAGATTTCCCCACCACCACTACTTTCATTGACCTCTCTAAAGCCTTTATCACTGTACCCTATTCGTTTCTGTTTCAAAGATTATCTAGAAAAGACCTATCTAGCAGAGGTTCTTGCTGAGTCGCCAAAGGTAATTTCAGCGAATGGAAACAAATCAAAAATTTGCCAGTGCTACCTTTGGTGAACATTACAATTTTTTTTTTGCAGATGGCAAGACTCCTGCATGTCCCATGTGGGTGGGGACACCCGCCACACCCCCAGATTTACAAATAACAACACTGATATCACACAATACTGGAGGAAAAAGCAAACTCTACTGTTGCTGAAAGTAATACTCACTCTTTTTGCGTTCGCTGAAACTACATTCATCCACATGACATATTACCTCCAGTAGCACTGTAAAGTGGTTCATAAATTATCATGCCAACAATTTTCAGGCAGTGAAATGGTCTCAAACATTCTCCCACTTTCTGACTATCACCCAAGGAGCTCACCAGTTTTCTGTTCTTGGATGTATCCAAATCAGTATTTCATAAATGAAACCAGTATGCAGATGACACCACCCTAATTTGCTCTGCCAGCTCACAAAATCAGCTACAGCACATGGTCCAATAAACTTTCATCAGATTGAACACTAGCTAAATGAAGCTGTACTCCTCAATATTTTGAGTTTTCAGCATTTTGGTTTTCAATATTTTTAGTTTTCAATATTATTACATAGCAATAGCACAGCACAGCTGCAGCTTTGCAACAGAGTAAGGTTACTCCATTGAGTCATGATTAGCAGTTAGAAAATATTCAACTAGTACTGCAACAGTAACAGGAAGATCTTAAAAAAATAGAGCAGGGGGTAAGCACTAATTCAAAAAATAAAACAGACTTACAGACCCATGCTTTACAACCAGAAGCTAAAATAGATCTTCTTCTTTTCCCAGTTAGGGGTTGCCACAGTGGATCATCTGTCTGCTCATGATTGGCAGTGGAGTTTTACGGTGTTGAGTTGCCAGCCTGGCACCCAACCTTCCACAGAAGGCACACACATGCACACTCTCACACCTAGGTCCAATTTAGAGTGTCCAGTTCACCTACTGCATGTCTTTGGGATGTGGGAGGAAACCGGAGCACCTGGAGAAAACCCACACAACCACAGGGAGGAGATGCAGACTCCACACAAAAGGCAGCCCAGCCGAGAATTAAACCAGAGAACCTCTTGCTGTGAGGTGGTAACGCTAACCGCTGCACCACCATGGCCGCGAAGCTAAAATAGATGATCTAGGAAATATAGCTTCTAGAATTAACCTCAGGGTGCTTGAGATGCCTAAGATTTTGGAGACAGAGGGTCTTGTTTTATTTATATCTAGATAGATGTGAGCCCTTCTTAAAACAGAACATTCAACAGTTGTAGAATATGCTCACAGGATTCTATCCATACATGTGAACACATTGTACTTTTGTACCTTGCACATTTTATAGTCAAATCTTGACTTCAATGACTGAGAAAGTGTATAGAGACCTCAATAATGTTAAAATTATGAGCAATGAATACTATCAAATTACAGCACAGCATTATTTATGAAATATAATATTGTTAGATATTATGAATATAAGGCTGAAATTAATTCTGTTGTAAATGTGCTGAAAGGAAACATTTGCTTGAATATCTGTACAGAGTTTAAAATGTGCATTCATACTATATGTATAACAGACAGGCTTCTCTTCACAGCATCAGAAAATGCCTAACAAAGCAGTATTGGAAAACAAACATTACATGATTTTCTCATGTTTGCAGAACAAATATCTATTAACATACATCCTTTTTTATAAATTCAGCAATATGTGATGTTTTTCCAGTAGGAACAGCTTATACAGATGTTTCCTTCCAGATTTCTGTTAATGACATCCTCACATCAGCAAAAGTGCTTACACGTAAATCACAAAAGGACAATAGAAAAGTCTAAAAACAGGCATTATGTGACTTCCCACAGAAGGCCAAGAAAAATATACCAAGAGGAAATAACATCTATGTGCGTGACTAGCTCTCTATATAACTATTGTAGTAATTCAGTTATGTGAGAGAAGGACAGAGAGAGGTATTTTGTAGAAGTCATCATTCATATCTGTAATGAAAAAAAACTTTGTAAATATATGCTACAAACTGACAGAGTACATGTGGTTTGTTATAAAATAAGTTATCTGTAACTGGGCTTATAGCTGCAAAATATGTTTCTTTATCAGTGTGCAATTTGAAAGGCGTGGTACTTTAAACAGACTACAGATGGAGTCATGCAAAGCTGTGTGTCTCTGATTCAGCAGTAATCAGCACAGCAAGACTGTGTGTCTTAAGAAGATTTTGGTTCCAAAACAGCATAGGAGCAGAGCACACAAATTAAAATAATTTTTTTAATGGTGACCCTTTGACAATGTTCCTAGCCTGCATCCAAAAACAGGAGAAGTGAATGGGTAATGTCTTGTATAAGGTCACTCCTGTAAAAGCACAATAACTAACGTTTATGTGAAGTACTTCAGATTTCTGCAGTTTTCTACAGTTTGTAGAAGTACAGTTCATTAGACGTCTAAATCCGGTGAGACTGCATTGCAGGAAGGTGAGCAGTTCCATAAATTCTCCAGAAAAGGTACAAGACAAAGTTGTAAGACTGAAACTGCCAGTTTTGCTGTACCAACTTCACAAGTGACTACAGAGACTTTTCAACCATCTACAGTAAAGCAGCTTGGACATCTGCCTCTCTGTTGACTGGTAAGAAAATTACTCTGTGTTACATACAGTATGAATGCCACAGAGGTAATAATAATAATAATAATAATAATAACAGAATAAATGTATATATTGCATATTAGCAAATGTAAAACCTTATTAGGGCAAGTTAATAGTAAGGCATTATGCAAATGGATTGCAAGTTGATAGTAAGGCATTATGCAAATGGATTACAATATTTGACTGGTATCTGAAACAAAATCATGTGTGGTATAAAAAATGTTTATTGTGTGCACAATGTCATAAAAATACAGTGCATGCCACTATTCAAAGGTTTGACTGTACAGACAAAAATTTTAATGGTAGAGAACCAAGAAAAGTTAATATGTTGACATTATATTCAAATGTTAGACAGTTATATTCTGTCACCAGATGTAAAAGATTTATTTCAGAGTAGCACCAACAGTCAAAGCAGTTACTGATAGAACCTCTAGTACATTTTGTTACAAAAAAATGTAGTAAACTTCTAGAAGACTGACACAATGAGTTCAGGAAGCTTAGACAAGTTATACATACATCTTTTCAAAAGTGCTTAGGAGTTTCAGATTCAACAGAACAGGCTCCTGAGACATATCAGGCAGACTATGAGGAAATTCTTCAACAGCAGTTGCAGGGTAAAGGAAATAAATTAGTTGAACTGACAAAGACTGGGGACTTCCTGCATACACAGCTAATCTGTGCAAAATAAATATATTTTATAATATGTTTATGTTTTAAAAATGGTTAAGCATACATGGTAGGATGGTAGGATCTGAATCTGGAGAAATCATTCTTAAATGTTTTACTTTCATTCAGTTAAAGCAAGACATTTATCAGTAGTACAGTAAAGTAGACCATATAACTGCTATTCTAATAGCATAGTCAAAAGGTACACACCAGTTTTAGTGTATACAAATTAAATAAAAATAGTTAATAAGAGTAAAGATTTCAAGTCACAAGACTGACATGCTTGTATAAAGATATACAGATACAAGACAGACATACATGTTTGTTCTTTTCATCTAGAGTACATTTGTTTACAATACATAAAAGCAAAAGGCAGACAACAGCAAATATAAATAATGTAAATATAAACATATGTTAGTTAAGCTAATATCTATTTGTTTTTTACATTTTTTTTATAATTGTATAGTAACACCATACCAAACAGTTAAAGTTCTGAATTTTAAAAAGAAATAAAATCACAGATGGCATTAGTTAAACGGTCTTTGTAAAATGAATGGCAGAGCAGATAAACAAAAAATAAAAAAAAAAACTGAAATCCATGTAAGCTAATTGTAAAATAATGGGCTGGATTCACGAAGGCTTGCACGGAGTCTAAGAGTAGAGTAAGACTCCATGTAGCCATCATGTCCGATAAGCGATCCAGGAACAGCCTGCAGGGGCGTGCAAGAGAGCACCTAAAACGGCTCTGACACGGACAGGGCTGGGATATGCAAATTACCTCAATTGCAGGCGAAAGGCATGCAAATGAGGTAGATTTGCGATTCAGGAAACCAGAACCTGTCTGAGTAAGAGCAGTGTTATTTGCAGAAATGTACTCAGTTGACAACTGAGTACCATTCTGCAAATAGCAAAACGGAGCCGTGACAGCTCCAAATAAAGGTTGCATCTAGTACAGGAAGCATGCCAATGGCCAAATATATGGCCACTGGCAATGTTTCCCGATGCAATATGAAAAAAAAAAAATTTTTTTTCTCTGATTTCCGATGTTTAAGCATAGCGCAGCACCGCGCAAATGGGCTGCGCTCTAAAAACCAGAAAACTAAAAATTAAAACCCACAGATGTGGATCTTGTTTAAATTGTTAATTTACAATGCAAGGGAATGGCAGGTTGAAGACAACATGGCCACCAAGTAGAGGTTGCTAAGGGGGGAAGCTCAGTCTAAGAGATGTAACCAAGCATTAGTAGGCAATCCTATGCAAAGGAGGGTTAGGATAGTGAATCGCAAGTTTACATAGCAAATGAGCACAGTCAGTGGAGAGTAGGAGTAGGATAAGGGGAGTAACAGAGTAGAAGATAGGTGACATCACGAGTGGGGTATGTATGAAAGAAGTGAAGCTCATTGGAGCAGAGTGGCATGTGTCAGCTGTCATTTACACATCATTGAAAGAGGTGTGTCAACAGGTAGGCTAGGTAAAGGCAAGAAATGGAAGGTGTATGCCGTGGATAACACTAAAGTTTCTTGCTGAGCTGGTATGCACGCGTGTGCGCGCCTGTAAACCTGAGTAAGACAGTATGTGTGCGTGTAAGCATGAGTGCGTGCGTTTAAGCTGGAGTAAGCATGTATAAGGCTGTTTAAAGTGTTGTAAGCACGTTTGCACTGGTGTGCGCATGTTTTAACCAGAATAAGCAAGTTGTAGTCCATGTAAGCATGTGTGCACGCATGTGAGCTGCTGTGAGCGTGTTTGCGGTTGTGTGCGCGGTGCTGTCCCCCCGAGGAAACAGAAAGGAAAAAGGAAGCACAACAAATAGTAGGAAGCTACCAGGGAGTACTAGCAGAGCTAGCAGGTGAAAACAATCAGAATCAGGCAATTACACAGGCAGTACACTAGCCCAGCCCAGCCTAGCACTTAAAACTCTGCAAACAACAATCCATTATGTTTCTCACAAGAGACATTACAACACTGCAGTAAGCTAATAGAAGTGAAAACTGAAAAAGCTTTACTGAGACAAAGAAATGTTAGGGGCTGCCATTGCTGTTATAAGGTGACATATGCAACATGCTGAGGGTGGTGACAATGGAAATGCTGCTGGATAACCCACAGTGAGGAGACAGAGAAGAGTGTACAGGCCCAGGGTAACCTACCAGGGGCTACATGAGCTGGAGATAGTGGAGCGCTATAGATTGGACAGAGACCTCCTGCAGCAAATTGTTGAGCTGTGTAGGCCACGCCTCACACACAGAACCAACAGAGGGGAACCCATCCCAGTGGAAACCAAGGTATGTGCTGGCCTAAGAATATTAGCAACAGGTACCTTCCAGAGACCAACTGGTGATATGATGGGGATATCACAGGCATCAGCATCTAGGGTACTGCACCAGTTCCTGGATGCCTTGTCAGTACATGTCGGTGATCATGTATATTTCCTCAATTCCCAAGAGGTATTGGCTAGCAATATGCATCTCTTCCAGCAAATAGCGGAATACCCTGAGGTAGTGGGTGCAATAGACTGCACCCACATACGCATCAAAGCAACAGCCGGCGAGCGGGGTAGGGTCTACTTCAACCGCAAGGTCTTCCCCTCCACCAACTGCCAGGTCATGTGTGATGCCCAGGGCATAATACTGAATGTGTGTGCTGGCTGCCCTGGAAGCTACCATGATTCCTATATCTGGCATCTGGCACAGCTGTACCAGACATTTGCCAATGGGGATATCCCACATGGTCACCTTGTGGGGGATGCTGGCTATGCACTGGAGCTGTGGCTGATGACACCCATCAGAAACGCACACACACCTGAACAGGAATGCCATAATGAGGCACATGCACAAACATGAATTGTAATTAAGCGTGTGTTTGGGCTGCTCAACTCATGGTTCCGGTGCCTGGACACATCTGGTGGAGCCTTGCAATACTCACCAACTACATGCTCCCAAATTGTCATGGTATGTGCTATGCTACATAATATGATCCTGCAAAAACAGCTGCAGCAGGACCAGCATAGGCCTGACCCAGACAGCCCCCCACCATTGCCAAGGTCATCACAGGCAGAGCGTGACTTGGAGGAGGAACAACCTGAGCCTGCCCCAGTAGGCAGAAGGAGGCATGCCCAGTATGCTTTGGCCTTGGCAAAGAGGCAATGCATAGCACATACACTGGCTCAGTAGGAACTCTGGAAATGATACCTCTCTCTGACTCGCGCATATAGTAAAAGGGATGCCTAAGTTGACGCTACCTGCTTTCAAACATGTTTACGGAGTGTAGTATGTGCATCCAACATAAGCATCCCTGCAGCACCACCTGGGGCATGATTGCCATGTGTTAAGCAATATAAAGCAGTGCTAAACAGCATTTACCACCATGTAGTATATGCAAACAAAATCACTCACACCAACTAGCACAACTGTGGTCAATCTTGAGTAATATTGGGCAATGTCCAGCAATGTTGGTGAATATTGAGCAATGTCGGACAAGCCTGGTCTAAGAAGGGCATAGCTGATCAAAAGCCAGCATGCTCATATTTGCTTAACTGGCCCTTAAGCAGTCTGGTCTGCTCAGTATGAAAATATAAAGCAGTGATGGGCTACAAACCCAGGATACTGTGCACTATAGTTATAGTACTGAACCACTAAACCATGACAGTATTTGAGTGGTCAGCCTGTATGAAGAAATGTTGATAAGTCTATGCAAAGTATCTCATGAAAACCCTGCAGGCACAGCAGGGTGACTTTGTGTCAAGTTATGACACAAAGGTGAGTCCTGCAGTAAGAACAGAACCTGACTTCCAACACACACAGTATAAATGTTAATATTGGTCATGTTCACACACAACAACAAATGTAGTGGACCTCAGATAGCAACATACTGAAAGGTCACACTGGACATGCTCACACACTTGAATAAATGAGACAAATGTCAGGCAACAAAACACGGAAAGCCTGAACTGGGCATGCTCACAAACTTAGGCCATGTCTGAGTACAGCAGTGGGCCACACATATCTGGCAGTTGCATGTGTTAACCCAGGAACCTCTCACTATCCAGCAATCCACCCTGTGCACACAGTTATATGACAACAGACACATATATAATATAGTGGAACCATGTCATAATCAAATATGTTCTGCAGATACCTAAGTTGTTCATAGAAACTGGGAAAGCAAAGACGATAAAGACCTGCAAACAGTATCAGCAATAAACATTGTGCATCCCAAACATTAGCATAGGTTCAGAGGTCGATACTAGGCTATCTGCCCTAGGGCATGTACAAGCCTAGCCAGAGTGTGTTTGGCTTTTGCAACCCTGTCAGATTACTACACTGTGCCTGTGAATAGTAGGTCACACAAGATAGCCCATGTACGTTTAGGCTAGTGTGCCTCCGTCTAGCAGGGACACAGAAGATATCCCAGGGGTAAACATACGATCACCCATACAGTCATCAAGATGTCTCCTGTAGGTGGTCAGTGGGTGGCTCTGCCTATGTGAAACTGGGATTACAATCCAGAGTGAGTGGAGCCTCTGGGATAAGAATCTGTCCCTCCAGCATGTCCTATTAACATCTGTGCTGAGGTATATGTCCCTGGAGTGTGTAGCTCCAAGAGAGTCAGATATCCTGAGGTGGAGCATGTCCAGTAATTCTGGGTTGGGTATTTCTGTAAACAACAGGCACACATCATATCTGAGTAGGTGGTACGTGACTGAGTAGAGCTGGAGTTACTGCATCTGAACTGTGCAGGGCATCCGTGTGAGTCCCTAGATCTGCTTGGTGAGGAACTTCTGTGGCCAGTACAGTTGCTGCAGGTGTCGGGTAAGGTACACCCCAAATGTGGCATTGTAACCAAGCATGGTTGTGATGAGTATAGGGGCACAATGACCTCACTCGATCTAGATGTGAAACCATATGGGATAAAGTGGCCTATATAGAAGGTCTTTTCAACCACTTTGGCAACGTGATTGTCAAAGGTGACAGTACAAACAAGTCATGTCCCCAAATCCCTAACAACTCCTACCATATGTAATGGAGTACTACCTATGTGGTAATGTGTGGGTATGTTGTTATTCCCAAAAGGGGATGACTATGCAACTAATGGCATTTAGCTGTAGGCAATGGCTCAGGCACCAGTCATCCATCTCTGTGAGACCCTGTTTGAGTATGCATGTGGCAGCTGGAGACAGGGACATATACTAATTATGGCACCCAATTTGCAGTCAAGTGCGAACATGGTCAGCCATATTCCCCCTGTGGTAGCCTGTACGTCAGACAAATATAGACTGAACAAGAGAGGTCCCAGGACTGAGCCGTGTGGGATGCCACGTGTAACTGGCGTATAGTCAGACATGGCACCTGCAACTCTGACCATATGGGTGCTATCCCTGATCCAGGTAGCAATCCATCATGTGAGATATGTGTCCATATCGATGCTGGTGAGCCTATGCATAATGGCCCAGTGGGTCATTGTGTTGAAGGGTTTTGCAAGGTTCAGGTAGGCTGTGTGGACAACCGTCCCTATGTCGATGGACCTGTTAACTGTTTAAAGAATACAAACATGTTCAAGAGGCAAGATCTGCCCACAACAATGCTGAAATGTGTAGGACACAGTGTCTGTAGGTTCCCGATGTCTATGTGTATGAGTCCCATGGCAATACGCTCCATAGCTTTGCAGAACAGGCTAGTTAGACTTATAGGGCGATATTGTCTGTGGTCCATTGTGGCACCAACTCTGTGGAGTGTGACCACTGTCGCTGTACACCATTCCTTGGGTACATATCCTGTAGTAACTCCGATACTGAACAGTGATATAATGTGAGGGTTACGTCTGTCATGAAGCTCGTGTAAGATGCAGGCCGGGACACCATCTGATCCCATTGATGCGGTGATGTACGCTTTGGGGAGGGCAGCACTCACCTGTTACTTTGTGATGTCAGGGAGGTTACACTCTGTTGGGATGGATAGTTGCTCATTAGGGGGGATGGGGGGAGACATCTGCACTGAACCTGTTTGTCAGGATGTTGGCAATGCCAGTGGGTACAGGGTAAGTGTAGTTAGTATGCAGTAACTCACAGCATATCAGTGAGTGTCCACCCAGGTTGCTGACATAACTGAAGAAGGCTTTGTGATTGTCCTACATGTCTTGTGCAATTGTCCATTAGAAGCTGCCCTTAGATAAGTTCATGAGTGATTGTAGCTGTCTGCTAGTACAGATCACAGATGCCTTCCCTGTCTGGGATTGTGCTCTATCATGTAGTAGCTTCCTCCTGACGTTGTACAGCTTATTAATGGCTGGGGTCTACCAGACAGGTCCCCTGCCATTGGAGGAGTGAGTCCTGTTGTTATTTGGGATAGCACAATCCATGCAGTTCACTAGGTGTCCATAGAATGTGTATGTAAAGGATTCAGCAGTCTGAGCCATAGTTGCCACTGTCTCAGGGTCTCTGAAGGATACCACCTTGCTTTGGTGAAGTGAGACATTGGCTCATGAGAAGTTCACCAAGATTACCCAGGATGGGTGTGTGGAGAGTATATGTATGTCCAGTGAGATAAATGTATGTTCTGCCCTTACCAATGAGGGGTATATCACTGGTGTGGAACATAGAGTCCCCATGTCGGTGATGATCAGGACTAATATGTATTCCCCCTTGTGGCTGTGGTGACTGGTTGTGCCATAGCATATGAGTTTACAAATTGTAGCAACTGTTGGGCGAGGGTGTTGGAGCTTGAGTAGTATCCCCAGTCAATGTTTGTGTATTTGAAGTCACCCAATATAATGGTGTTTGTGGAGACCTTCATATTCGTCATTGTTCCCAGGAAAGCCAAGTGTGGTTCCTGAGTTTGGGAGTATGGTCTGTAACAGGCAACAAACTGAAAGGCATTTTTGCACAATGGTAGTTGTATATGTATGGTCTGTGATGCTTTGTGCAGTGCTACTAACCCAGAGGTGTGTGTATCTGTGATGTATATGGATACCCCCCCTAGTTGTGTTGTCCGTTCCGAGTCTTGTGGTCAGAAAGCATGGTATGAAACATAACCTGGTAGTGCTGGTGTGCATATGTGAGCCTGAACCAGACGTCTGTTAGTGCACAGATATCGCTATCCTCCATACTGAGGAGAGTCCTGAGTGGGTGCAATATTAGGGTAACACATCTGGTGTTGAGCAGCATTGCCCTTAGTTTCATTTAACCTGTAATGTCTATGGAGGTGGGTTTGTCTTTTGAGCCCTGCTTAAAAAAGGCACTATGGTGGTAGCAAGAGCCTTAGCCAGCATTCGAAAGTCCAAGGGTGACAGGTGCAAGCTGTCCATAGTGAAGCCACGTGGCATGTTGAGCATGTCACCACAGGTTGACAGACACTGTATCCCCTATGAATGACACCAATTTGTTAGCCAACTGTTAAACGTGATATGTTTGTCTGTATACTGTGACATCATAATTGGTGGGTGTAAGATGCTAGACAATGTCAGGGTCATACTGGCCTGGGTTACATGATCAGAGTGTTCCTCCATGTATCATGTCATGTGGTCCAGGGAGTAACTTCTGAGGTTTTACTCACCAGCATGGACAATGATGGTGTCAGTCCTGTACTTGCTTTGGAGTGACCTGACTGCATGTATTATGTGGCAGATCCTGGCACCCGACAGACAGCCCAAAGTGACTATTCACTTGATTGGGCTGGTGAGTGGGACATCAGTATGTCTGACAATAAGTGTCACCTATTACAAGTGTATTAGGTGTGTTGTTTAGCCCGAAGGGCAGTGACTGTGTGGCACACTGACATTGTGAACTATGTGATATGTGGGTATTGTAGTGGGATAGCAGTTGTGTGTGTGTCTGCTTTGGAGGTCTCTGCTGCGTAGGCAGAGTTCATTTACAGCATCCGAGTATGTCTATGTGTGATAATGTGGTTTGATTGCTGTCGCTAGAGGATATGTAAGACTGATATGTGGTGTGTGTGGTTACCTTCACCACCTGATAGACTGTGCCAGTCATGGGTCGAGAGAGTTCAGCACCCTGTATGTCTATATAGGTGCAACTCACACATATATCTGAGTTTGTTGGGAGGAGGAGAGGGTTGTCTGTGTACATGAGGCAGATGTGACATTGTGTCAACATCACAATATTCACCAGCTGGACTGGAGAGTACACACGAAACCGACCCCTGGACATGCCAGGATATTATGATGACATAAACTTTAGCCTGATCACAAAGGATCAGTAGGGTGTTAAGTATGTAAAAGAGTATAACAGGGATTAGTGCTCAGGTTCATTGGTGTTTTGTAAAGAGTAGCTGAGGAGTCCAGACTGAATCATGACACCTCCTTCAGCTATGTCATAAATAGCAATGTGCACCCATATATGTCCTGAGTCAGGTCCAACTGTACCTGACTGACAATGCCGACATCCTGACAGACAAGCCCATATATACATACCCACCTCCCATTGATGATAGTCCATATCATCATACCAGGAGATATCACATGTAGAATGGTTGAACAGCTACCCCCAATGCCAAAAGCATGGCAGCAAGTGGAATACATTGATTCCCAATATGTGTCATGCATAAACTACAGAACAAACAGACCCTGCACCTGAACAGTCAGCTGAGCCTCACCCCCTCCACAGGATGTGGAACCGTTGAATGTGTTACAACAACATATGGCACTCACCACAAGTGTTGGTGCACAGCACACCATGGGAAGTACAGTCCAGTACGTCTATGAAGTCTGATCTGCAAGGCCATGGAATCCGTCATGGTTGAAGTCATAAACAGAGCTATTGGAAGCTGACAAACACATAACCCTACCAACTGTGGTATGTTCATGTGCGGATCATGGTTCCCAAACATGCTAGACTGTTTGCAAGGCAACAACCCAGGACATACATCATTGAACACAGCTACACATGTCTCACATAGACTTTGAATAGCCCTTTATCAACATCCCAGACACATGTAGTATCCACAAAACCGACAGGCTGTGCATAAATATGTGTTGACATATGAAGGAATGTCAATGTGTCCACAGATAGATCACACAAGGTAAGGATTATGAGGTCCTGTTCAAGCTGTTGACACCTGCCGACCCACATGGACCATTCCTGGAATTGCATAAAACAAAGTGTACACACATTACCATGTCCAGTCTGATGATGTTACCATCCTATAAATACAGCAGGAGAAGGGAAACCACCCAGTAAAACAAACAGCGTGCCTTGTTAATGCATCTCTCTGTAGTATCATAACATAGTTAGGTAGGGGTTTGAATCCTGCAAATGCTGACTGTGTGTGTTTGAGGGGTGTATGTGTGTGTGATTTCTTTTGAGAGGAGTGCCCTTTTTGGAGACTGTGAAAACACACTAAAAGAGGTACATTCCTCTTTGGAAAGTCTGATGATGTCACCATCCTACAAATACAGCAGGAGAAGAGAAACCACCCAGTAAAGCAAATAGCGCGCCGTGTTAATGCGTCTCTCTCTAATATCATAACATAGTTAGGTAGGGGTTCAAATACTGTAAACACTGACTGTGGGGGGTGTGTATGTGTGCAGTTTCCTTTGAGAGGAGTACCTTTTTGGAGACTGTGAAAACACACTAAAAGAGGTACATTCCTCTTTGGAAAGTCTGATGATGTCACCATCCTACAAATACAGCAGGAGAAGGGAAACCAGCCAATAAAGTAAATAGTACACTGTGTTAATATGTCTCTTTCTAGTATCATAACATAGTTAGGTAGGGGTTTGAATCCTGCAAACGCTGACTGTGTGTGTGTCACTGTTGGTCAATGCAGTGTGGGGTTTGCTTTTACTATGGTATGACATATTATGATTAAAACAGTAAGTGCATTGCACACATCAGGTATCTGTGTGGCAAATATATATGTGTACATGTCCCCTCAATCAGTACATAGGTGTGAAGCCTGCATACTACATGAATACATTTGTTTCCATTGACAGGTTATGCCGCTGCTTCACAGATCGTAGGTCACATATGTATGTATGTGACAAGGCCATCCTCTGTCGTGATCTGTGGCCAAGGTCATCTGTGCCACACACACCCATGACAGTTACTTAAGAGTAGTGTGAGTGAGGGTATATGCCTGGGGTATATGTCAGACATGTTCATACACAACCACGACTGGCAATAATGGACAGTCTTTATAGGTGTACAACTGCCTTGTGGATATGCATTCAGGCCTCTAATGTCTTATGTGATACATTGAGGGACTCCACAATACCTATGGATATGTGGATACCAAGGGACACATGACATAACACGAGGCTGTATGTACACATTGGTACCCAACATACATGTTGAGGGCTACCACCTATGTGGTACTGACGCGATAGTATGTATAGTAAATGTGGATGACTATGCCATAGTCGGCTTACTGCTATACAGCATGTATCAGACAACAGGTATCTGTCTGTATGATACCCTTGTGTAGGATATGCGTCCCATCCAGGGAATGCATTGTAGGCCAATGCATGCATTTCCAGACATGGATGGACACATCCCTAGTGTGTTTGCATGTACCTAAGGGGGCTATGTGCCAAACAGGTGTGGTCCCAGGAATGGGTGGCAGTCAATACCACTGGTTAGTGTTATAGTATAATACCAGAAGGATCCAACTGTTACTGAGTTCCCTACGACTGTGTGTCATTTGTCAGGACATCATGCAATGATTGCTTATAGTCATGCTGTTGAGGTTGTGTATACTACCAGACCACAAATCATTGACATATATTAACAGTATCACCCACAGCATAGTGTCAACCCATGTCATACACACATGTGGACCCATGTTAGTACATAACTGTAGTAGAATGCATACTGGCCGTTGAAAGATACTATGAGATGTTAACAATGTGTACAACAGGGTATGCCACACGTCCCATGTGTCCACTATGCACGTACATGCAGACAGGGCGCACCCACCATGTTCACAGATGTACACTTGCTAATCTGTACTGCACACATCACACACGTACTGTCCACTCACTAACACATGCTGGCAACACATTACACTTCAGCCAAGTGGCACATGGGTGGACAATACATACTCAGACCTAACAGTGGTGTAAACAATGCTACATTGACAATCATATCTTTGATGCATAATGCCTGCTCAAATATACCTACAAGGATGTCATTACACTTTCCTGTTGACAACTTGCTAATATTGCTACACTGCTATAGTATCACCCTGTGCATCAGCACCATGTTAGCCTGTTCCTGCATCAATGTTACAGATGACAGGAGGTGACACAGGTATCATCATATGCACAGGGTGTGTTGTTTGCCAGAGCCTGACATTGACCCATCCAATCGCCATGTCTGTGTGTGTTTGTTTGTGAGGGACAACAGTATAGCATGGGCAAATGTTGATGTAATGTGTGTGTGTATGTGTGAGCCCTAGTCGTTTGGTTAATGTGTGTGTGTCTGCATGCACACAGCTCCAACATGTGGCTGCCATATACGGTAGTTTGTGGGACAGTCACAGACTGTACCTGCTAGGCTGTACAGATCACTGTCTCCGGCCACGGACACAGTACTTGTGCCTGGCAGGGGTGCTACGGACAGTATCGGGTACCAACCCTAACTGGGTACTGTCATCAGAGGCAGAGATATGATGACTGGACCCATGTCCCTGCTGGGACTGGCCAGAGCCACGTGCACATGGTCTACTGGGACGGTCAATGGACAGGCCAGCCCCAGCATTGCTGGGGCTGGTACTGCCACGACGGGAGCGGCTGTGAACTGTGGGCCGTCCGCGACCACTGCCAGCTGTTGCTGTTGCTGGCATGCATCTGCGTCGATGTCTCAACCATCCCGCATGGTCCTGGCTCATGGATGACATATTGTGGAGGGCATCTAATGTCTCCCCCTAATGTCTATCAATAACCTCGGTGTAATTCCGGATGGCACCTGCAAGGTCACGGATGCTGTCATTGATAGCAGTGTAATGGGCCCTCTGCGCCCTAAGTCCCCGTCTGGTGTACCATTCCGTACGTGCCTGAGCCTGCACTACAGCCCGGAACATACTGGACATTGTAAGACCTGTGAGGGCACGTCTGCCAGGGGCAATACGACCAGCGGTGCTCCCCCGAGAACCCCTGGACCTCTGCCTATGTGGTACCATTCCAGGAATCCAGCTATGGTTGCTGTGAGGGGATGCAAGTGCCATGGGTACCACACTCTCCTGGTCAATGCCAACTGTATGTTGTTCCTTGCCTATGCCCATTGGTGATGAGGGATGTATTGACAGTATGAGTGTGCACATAGATGGGGTTGAATGCTGTGTACTGTCGATTGGCGGACCAATGACAGACTCTGTCAAACCTTCCTGTGCCAGAATACATGTCTCATCATCACCACTATTTGTGGCGGTGACTTCAGGTTCCCCGCTGCTTTCGGCCACCCCAAACTCAGCACCTGTGAGAGGAAGACAGGAAACACACTTTACAGTCTGCACATGATGCATGCACACATGCACACATGAACACATGCACACATGAACACATGCACACATGCACACATGCACACATGCACACTCCTCACTACAGCACATACACACACACACCAGCAATCCAACACATACTCTACAGTGGGTGAAGGTGGGTGTCAGTATCACAAGGCAAACAGTCACCACACATGTGTCAGCATGCAGAATATGTGTTGCACAAGACCATGCAGTGCAAGTGTAGACGCCCCTATTTAATGGCAGTATACATGGCTTTGATGCAACTGTGTAGTTGTTCAGTGATTGGCTACACCCTGGAACACAATGTGTACATGGACACAACATTGCTGTGCAAGTAATATCAGCTCTGCAATGCCCTGTGCACCATCACTCACAAGTATACATGCCATGGCTGCATGTGTTATCTGTGTGACACATAGATTTCCATGTCTGAGTACAGTGTCTGTGTCCATAGCAGATAATAGTGGGCACAGGTGTAGCACATGCATGCTATGTACACACACGGGATGAGTGGTGCATGTAGACGTGAAGGAATCCCAATGCTCTACATGGCCAGTGTACAGTAGTTATGGTGAGTGTGGGACATATTGCAGATATGTCAGTGCCAGCCATGACATGGCATGCTACACGACTGCAACATTAAACACCACGCATACCCAATGTGTGTCATGTGACCTATACACCCACTAGCATTCCAGGACATATATGTGACACTTTGTTCGGATGGCAACTGCTGTGTGTGTTTACTGGCATATGTAAGCACACACACAACATGCTATGCATATTGTGTATAGGTGCATATGTTTGCACACACACAACATTGAGGTGCAAAGCAATGAGTAGTACTGTGGTCACTGTAACTGGATGGGGTGTAGTATCCTGTGCCATCATCATCATGCATCTTGTGGTCACTCACAGCTACTAATGTGTGCATGACCACCGCCTAGCATGCTGTACCTGAACTGCAGTGCCGTGGCTATGTTCACAATTACACAGCCACTTTGTACATGGGTGTGTGAGGTGCCCAATAGGGAGCATTGCCTAACATGACTGTGTTATGTGTTGAAGAGTGTTGCTCAGCCCCATGATAGGCCTCTACCCCTGAGGTACATCATGTGTGTGTGTGTGTGTGTGTGCACGACATGTGGGATACTGAAGTGTGACCTTATAGCGGGTGTGTGGTAATGCCAAATGTAGCATGTTTTCGTGTACTGCGTATGATGAACATGTTCTGGTGTGTACAGCTGTAGCAAGTATGCCTATCCAATGTGAAGTACAGTATTGCCACAATTGTGTCTGCAGCTATGTGCATTGCATGTGATTGAGGCAGCTACTGACTTTACTGAGATGTTTAATGTCTCACAGCAAACATGCACAGCATGCATTATGCGTAGGTGTGTTACGTGTACATGGCCTACACCTCACCTATGACATGCACATTTCATTACCAATATTAAAGTGTTAACACACTCACCAGCATGTATCATCTGCCCTGCTGTCACACCAGAGGGACCTACATGAATATGACACGGTTTGTCAGTGGCCACTACTGTGGCATTGCTACTGTGAGTGTGCTAAACTACAGTAGAACAACAGTCAACAGTCACAGGTGTACAGATACTATTCCAAATATCAGTATTGTGCACAATAGGCAGCACAACTGCTAAACACACAGTACACATCTCACATATGCATAATCTAACAATACAGGTAACAGTAGTCTACAGCTAGGGCATGTTACCTGCTCGCTCCATGTCATCATGCTGAGTAGCTCCGGCCCCATGATGACACATGTGTGATGCTGTTGCTGCTGTAGGCCAGGAGCCACCATGCTTAGGAGCAGCTCCTCCACACTGGTGAGGGGGGCATGTATGGCCACCCCTCCACCCGTGGCAAGCTGTTGTCTGTGGATATCAGATGCACGCCGCCGGACATGTCTAATTAAATCACTGCAGTGATGGCGTACCTGTTCATATGTCCCGTTATGCATGCCTATGTCATTTACCCGATGAACAAGATCTTGCCACAGTGCAGTACACTCATACTGGTGCTGGCTGGCCCTGGAAAACAGCAGGCTATAGTGCTGCACCAGGCTCTGGTGTATTTCCTGTTCTTCCGCAGCTGTGTAGGACGGGTTGCTTTGATGAGACATAACCCTGGAAGACAATTAAACGGTATGTGTGAGCAAGTCATGTGGCACACTTAACATTCTACAGTAGAGATATCACTTGACTGCCATATGTAGGATCTGTTTGTCTGTCAGAGGATACACACGTTCAATACCACATAGTGCTCAGCTCACAACTGGCTGACAGTGCCTGCCACACTCCATATATCAAACACTTTACACCAGTACTTGGCACACTGTTTGTGATACAATGCACATCCTCACCACGGGGGTATATATCAAGCTAATGCATGAAGAAATATGTCATCCTTTGCAATGAATGTAAAGTACAGTTACAGTATTACCAGTAAACCACCCTAGTCATCGATGTCATACCCCTACCTAACATATGTGCACAGTTGTTAATATAGCTGGAATACTGCTGCAACAGAGTATACATGTTGCTAGGTACACACGCATACCCTGTAACACACATGTGATTGCGGCCATGGTACAGGCATCATTACACACACATCAGACATACATACAACACACAAATATATGCAGACACAGATGAGCATTACCTGTGTACCTTATAGTACTGTGTGCCCCTACTTACAGAAACCTATGCCTGAGGTATGTAATCTGTGCTGACTATAGGGAACACACAAGACAGTGTTACCAAGCAATGTGAACATACACCATACTGTGCTGTTTAGGCCTACAGCTTCAGGTAGTACAACAGTTCATATGTGAGCTGGATTCACCAGCAGTACCACTTACTGAGCATACATGTATTGCTTCAGCCTACAATGGGACACCACAGTCGTACACAAGGAACTATATCACAACATATGCCATCCTATTATGTCTGCATCACGATAACTGACACAGCTTTCTCTGTCCTCACACCTAGGACACAAACTACCATGACTGAAACAACCTCACACTAAGCTATCACACCTTTACAGACCTTGTACACATTCACTGTCACACTCATTCCACCTCACATAGCAGGTATTGCACTGAGTACATGTGTGTGTGCATTGTGTCATAGGTAGGTAATACGCTATTGGCCCTAGGGCCTAGAGCAGCCTAGCCATATACTACCCTGGCCTTTGACACACATGTAATTTGATATCACTTGCTCCTGTTGACTGGATACACAGAAATGATTCCCAGGGCGTATTACCTATCTCCCAAACAATCATCAGGGGTATGTATGACATCTGCTAATGAGGAGCCTTGTTTGTTAATGCTGGGTGGTTTAGTCCAGAGTATGGCATATTTGTGGATAGGAAGCTATCCCTCCACCACGTGCTGTTTAGTGAGGTGATGAGGGATAGGGCCCTAGAGCGTGTAGCCCGGAGGGATTGTGAGGTGTTGACATGGTGGTTGTCCAACTGCTATGGGTGTGACATACCTGTGTATGTCCGGCAGAGGTAACCTCTGTGTGGATGGTATGCAACGCACTCTAGCTGTGGTTTTGTGAGTCAGTCTGCATAGGGCATGTGTTTGAGGGCAGTATTACTCTTTGTGAGGTATGTCTGTGGCCTTTCCACTTGCTGTAGTTGTCATGTGAGGTACATACCACATGGGGCATTGTGATGAGTAGAGGGGAACACTGACCTATATTTCCCTAGATGACACACTTTTTGTGATGACACGTACCATGTAGACAGATTACAAGACTTGTGTGGCACTGTGATTATCAAAGGGGAGGCTACTGTCCACCTGTGTCCCATGTTCCCTTCTGACACCTTCAGTGTTAGGCAGGCTATCACCTATGTGGTAGTTACTGGGTAAAGTGTTTGGGAATGGGGTATGGCACTGCAGTATCAACACTGGTGTTTAGTCCATGCCTTGGTCAACAGGCACCTGTTGCAGTACGTATGAACCTGTGTCTCCCTCTTTCTCTAAACATATATATATATATATATATATATATATATATGTATATATATATATATATATATATATATATAATCTATATATATATATCTATATATATATCTATATATATATCTATATATACCTATATATATATCTATATATATCTAGCTATCTATATATATATATATATATATATATATATATATATATATATATATATATATATATATATATATCTACATATATATATATATATATATATATATATATATATATATATATATATGTATATATATACATATATATATATATATATATATATATATATATATATATACACACACACACATACATGTAAACATCCATTGCTGTACATATAGATGCACATATAGGCACATATACTGCCCATCTTTCATGGTGGGGATATCAATTATGCAACAGTTGTGAGACATATTGCACAGTGTTGTGCAGAATGCATTTAGCTGTCCTCAGGCCGTGTAGCTGTAGCAGGCCTCACTGACTGTAACACAGCAGATCTGACAATTCAGGCCCACAGTATTTAACCACCACATGACATATACCGGCACTGCTTGCTGTTTTCTATGCCACACACTACAACCTACATAGATATGTGCACATAGCAACCTTCAACAACATATATATGTCCACCCTTCACTAACAGTTGCAGTATGTCCCTTGCCCTATGCACATGTGCAAATACATATAGATATGTACTGCTGCCACATATGGTTGATTCACAGTATGTGGACTACCCTTCAAACACATCATTCGGATGCCAGCAAATACATATCGGTTACATACCCTTCCTTTATATTTCTCTGTTCCGTCTGTTTTTAAAGTGATTTTTTTTTTTGGTTGTTTGTTTTTTTTTGGGGGGGGGGGTTTGCTCTGTTTCTGTTTCTGTCGCTTTGTCTTTGTCTGTGTCCGTGTCTCTGTCTCTGTCTCTCGCTCTCGCTCTCTCTCTCTCTCTCTGTTGCTGCAATGATATTATTGCATGTGTGGACAGCAAGTACAGCCTGCTTTTCTAGGTATCTGCACATGTGCATGTGATGGCCTCTGCACCAATTGGTGGCCACCATTTGGTAATTGCATGCAGCCTGCTGTGTGGTAATTGCAGTACTCACTGTGATTTCAGGACACTGCTATAAAATGCTAGGTTAGGTAGGCGTAGCCCTTTCAGTCTGGCAAGGTGGGGCCTATGCTTGTTTGCTCTGGACACTGTTGTCTCCGTCAGAAGGTTGGTATATGTCTCATATCTGTAGCTAGGGTTGTAGCCAGTGATATGCATGTTGTACTGAAACCTGCCTGTTGCTTCTTCCAGTACACTCTTCTCAGTGTGTACATTTACTCACACCTCCTAATGCTAACACAGGATACATGGGAGTATGTACTTTCTTTTCAAATTGGAGAATTAACTGCCATACAACAGTAGTTATTGCAATGTATTCCTATGGCTTTCCTATTTTCCCTTTACATTCACTCATTGTAGTGCATGATATATTTCTTTCAGCACCGACTGTTTGTTTATCTGCTGTGGCTTAGTGGTACTTCATGCAGGCTGGTGAGCCCAAGGTCTGGGGTTCGAGACTGACAGTGTATTTTCTTTTGCTGCTGAGCAGTACAAAGGCCCTGTCATACAGAGTGACTAAGGCACTTTTAAGCAGTTGTAAGCGGGTTTGCGCGGGTTTGTGCAATGCTTAGCGATGCTTAGCTAAGTGCACACAAGCTCACACTCGCGCTTCCCCACTAACTACTGCTTAAAAGTGCTTACTCCCGCTAACCCCCGCGCTAATTTCTTTGAAAGAAAAGAAAATGGGGAGATAGGAAAGTGGTGAAAAAGGGGGCACAAAGAGGGAAAGACAGTAGGGAAACCAGCTGGGATGTGCAGGAAGTGTGTAGGGAAGGCCCATAGCTGCCCATTTCTTTACCAGCAACAGCTGTGCATATGCTCTTAATTTGGTGTGAAATTTGCAACATTCCACCCCTGAGAGAGGGGTGAGGACAACAGAGTATGTTGTACTGCCAATTATAATTATCAGTTTACATGTCCAGCGGACACGTGTGCGAAATGGGCAGCTATGTATGGGGCGTCATTTTTTTTGTGGGAACAGATTGCCCTTTTTTTTTCTTTTTTTTTTTTAGGTGAGAGTGGAATGTGAGGTAGGGGATGTAGGTATATTTGGGGAGGTAGGTTGGGGAGGTAAACAGACAAGACAAACAAGACACATACAGGGGCAGAATTTGACACATGGGGTGGGTGAACACAATTGACGGGGAAGGTGGTTTGGAAATCGCAAGCCCATGAGCCCACAGATGGTACAGTGGAACTGAGATCCCCACCCACATGCAGTCACCACTGCGCCTTCACAGCCCTGAGGGTGGCTGTGCTGAGGGCTGTGTAAGGCGGGCAGGCTCACCCGAGAGACCCGCCACTCTCACTTCAAGCTGGCGTAGGGGATCAGCGACTGAACGCTGGATCTCCCTACACACCACAGCCCGGACCCTTCCAAGGGTGACAGGTGGCCCTTCTCTGCCCACGCTTGCACAGGGGGGATGAGCCCCATCCCCTGCAGTGCTTCCACCCGAAGGTGGCACAGGACCAATGGAGGAGGGGAGCCCGGGCTGGGCATCGGAGCTGCTGGTGCCAGGTGCACTCGCCAACTGAGGAGGGACAGGTGGGTCCACTGGGACCGGCCTTCCCATATGTTCTGTGATTAGGTGTGTTTAATTACAACATAAACAACAGCATTCCAGATTAGTTGTAACAGCATGCAGTAATATTCCCATTAACCCAACACACCAAGGTTCCAACAGTTGAACAGCAAGCATAACACATGCATATATTGAATGACAGTGGATATTCCAACAGCATGCAGGGATGTTTGGTAGCAACAGGCCACCATGAATGTGGTGTTTGAATAGGGCACATGCATCAACATGAATGCAAATATTTATTAAACAATAGGACATATGTCCCAACAAATATTTAAGATTACACATACCCACTGAGGTGTGGAATTGCATGGTTTATGCACAAACAGTAGGGTGTAGAAAAAAACCTCAGTTAACATATTATAATTACTTTCACTCTACACTACATTCCTAGTGACTGCAAGTGTATATTCCCTACATGTATTATTACACTTGCCACCATGCATTAGGTTGTGTAATGGGTTTGGCTAGTTCAATATATACTTGACCTATATCTGACATACTAACTGTCCAAGATGCAGATGTTACTGCTGCATATTACATGATTGCATTCATATTTCTTTATCTACATATCTGGATGTTTTCACATGACATTTTAACTTCAATTTGTACAGAACCTTGCATTTATTGAAGCACACTCACATTTCTGGGGAACATATTAGTGTGCTACTTGTGTGCCATATTTACTTATGCATGCCAGCCAGGAACTGACTGTTGAGGACTGTATATATGCTTCACAGCTACTAGCACTTCCAACACCCACTTTAGATGGGACTGCAGAACTCTGGGTTGCCAGCACTTTTTAAAACAGTACTATTTGTATAAAGCAAGGGTACAACAACATTTCAAACTAAGTGACACACACACACTCCAGGTTTTAAACCTTTATTACTGACATTACACACTTTTCCACAGGCTCACTCCTTTATTTGTTATAACAGTGCATATGGAAGACCTATTCAAGACATATTATACCTTTATTAATGGGTTAGAACACACTTTTTCAGGCTCATTCACTTATTATATATGACAGTACCTGCAGAGATTTTATTCCAGACATATGTTACCTTTCTTAATGGGTTACTACGCTCTTTTTCTAGCTCTATGAATTGTCGTATAACAGTACATGCAGAGGAGTTATTCAGGCCATTTATGGCTGTATTATTGGACTACAACACTTTATTTCATGCTCTCTCCCCTATTTTATATAACAAAACATGCGGAATAATCACTAACTGCCTGGTGGTGCAGCCTTTGCAGCCTATCAGCATAGACTTGCTGATTCACAGCATGGTCACCTGCAGCTGTAAAGTAAATTAAGGGATATTGAGACATACCTATCCATTATACAAACTCAATTATCAATTCTTACATACTGCATTCTGTGGCTACATACTCAGTCATGGGGCATCCTGCATCCCACAGGCCTCCTGTATCCATTGGTTCAGGCAGTCCTGCTTCCGTCTCTTCAGATCTGCATGGTGGTAACGGACCAGCTCACCGGTGCGAGGAACACCTGTGACACTGGTGAGGTCATGAGCTAACCGGTTCCAAGCCTCAGCCTTGTACTCTGTCCCTTGGAACTGGCCCTGCAGGAATCTGGACTCATGATGGTGGACAAGGAGCCAAACCATGTATTTTGACTCCTTGATGCCCCAACGCTGCACTCAGAAGTGTGTACCCTCTCCTGCACCTGCTATTCTGACTGCAAATGTGAGCTACAATCAGTTATGGTGAGTATTCCTGCCTATGGGGCTTAAATATGCTGCATTTCCCGCACTCTTTTGTGATTGGCCATTTTTGAGAATTCTAGGCTGACTGCAGACCTGCTTAGTGATGCTTAATCTACCATTTTTAAGTATATGTATGCTAATGGCTGTTTCTCCTAAGCTGTCATGGCTTAGTGGTTCTGTACTTTGATTATGATGCACAGGGTCCTGGGTTTAAACCTTGTCATTCTTTTATTTTAATACTGTCTAGACAGGCTAGGGGGTGTGGCTGCGTTTAAGCAACTTAGCTCTACATTGCTCCCCGGTGCCCTGGTTGGCACGGCGCGCACGTCCGCGCAAACACATTTCGCTGGGTAAAGCGCTTTTAAACTTTGGGCAACTTTATTGCACTGGGTAAAGCGCTATTAAACTATGGGCACCTCTGTTTAGATGGGTAAAGCACTACTGAACTATGGGCACCTCTGTTTAGCTGGGTAAAGCGCTGCTTAACAGCAGGCTGTTATATATCTGGATCCTTTAAAGATATATATTTTGTTCACTGATACATTGGCCATTTCACTGCTTTTAATAATATTTTAATCATATATGTCTGGTATTATTTCATATACTGATTTAAAACATAAATTAGAAGGGGAGTGGTGGGACTCGAACCGTGAATGCCTCCTCTTTGTGCAAACGCTGTATCATTACGCTATTGCAATTTGGTGTGATTTGCATAAACATTCTTTCTTATGCTCTTCCATGTCAGAATTGCTAACTACAGCTAAGCAATGGGCACACCCGTGCACACACGCGCAAATACGGGCAGCTATATTGTGGATTTTTAAAAAAAAATAATATTTTACTTTTTATAACTGTGGTGGGGGTTTACAGTGTCAGGGAGTGTGGCTTTGGGTGCAAGTACATTTGAGCAAACTCGCTCTTGTGTGTTGACATTTTGCTACACTTGCAGGGGCGTGGACATTTAAACTGCTCGGCAGTCGGACACGCTCCCTGCTTTCAGTCTCGGTCCGTGTAAGAGTTACGGTTGAGTCAGCGTGCCCTCATAAATATTCATGGCATGCTGATGTCATACCGTTCAAATGCAGCCTCCGAGTAAGACTTATTAAGTCTTACACGGAGGATTCGTAAATCCGCGGGAATGTCTATTTATGTAGTGTAAATGTATAGTTATGCAAATCACAATCAAATTAAAGGAAAAATGCCAAAATAATTAACTATAGTTTATAGAGTCTAAAATGTGAGCTCAGACCTTCCTAGACTAGATGAATAGTTACAGGAAATGTTGGAAAGATAAGATAAACAGCAAAAATGATTGCCAGACAAGTAGCTTGGGTTTTTCTAAAGCATTATTGTTATTAAAACATAATTGTTAAACTGTTTACAGGCAACACTATTTGGTAATTGTAATAAAATGTCACAGTTGTGCATGTATATCACTGATAATCTGTTTGCAAGTAAATGTTAAAAGAAAAAAAAAACTCAAAACCCAATCCTCACTAATCTTACTACCCCTTACAAAAATCTTACCACTCTTCGCTCAGCTGATAAACTTCTAGTTTCCACTGTTAAATCTAAAAACAAAGCTGGAGACTCTCTTTTTACTAATACAGTTGGAAAGGCCTGGAACCGCCTGCCAAGTGAGCTTTCTACCATCTCTTCTACATATCTTTTTAAAAAAAAAACCTCAAGCAGCATTTTAAAACTCACTGGCTCTGCCCCTGCTCCAACCCCGACTGATCTCCCCACCTTAAACATTCCTGCTAATCCCTTTTATGGTACCTCCAGGGTACTATATTGCCACTCTTTCCATGGCCTTTCTCGCTATACTACGATTTACTTAAAAAAAAAAAAAAAATTTAATTACTTTTAAATTTGCTTAACATTCATTTGCAATGTTCTTAATAATGTTTTACCTGTATATGCTTATAGCTTGATATTGCTTTGTTTTCTATAATTGTATAATTAATGCCCTTCTTGGAGCTTTGTTTTCTATAATTGTATAATTAATGCCCTTCTTGGAGCTTTGTTTTCTATAATTGTATAATTAATGCCCTTCTTGGAGCTTTGTTTTCTATAATTGTATAATTAATGCCCTTCTTGGAGCTTTGTTTTCTATAATTGTATAATTAATGCCCTTCTTGGAGCTTTGTTTTCTATAATTGTATAATTAATGCCCTTCTTGGAGCTTTGTTTTCTATAATTGTATAATTAATGCCCTTCTTGGAGCTTTGTTTTCTATAATTGTATAATTAATGCCCTTCTTGGAGCTTTGTTTTCTATAATTGTATAATTAATGCCCTTCTTGGAGCTTTGTTTTCTATAATTGTATAATTAATGCCCTTCTTGGAGCTTTGTTTTCTATAATTGTATAATTAATGCCCTTCTTGGAGCTTTGTTTTCTATAATTGTATAATTAATGCCCTTCTTGGAGCTTTGTTTTCTATAATTGTATAATTAATGCCCTTCTTGGAGCTTTGTTTTCTATAATTGTATAATTAATGCCCTTCTTGGAGCTTTGTTTTCTATAATTGTATAATTAATGCCCTTCTTGGAGCTTTGTTTTCTATAATTGTATAATTAATGCCCTTCTTGGAGCTTTGTTTTCTATAATTGTATAATTAATGCCCTTCTTGGAGCTTTGTTTTCTATAATTGTATAATTAATGCCCTTCTTGGAGCTTTGTTTTCTATAATTGTATAATTAATGCCCTTCTTGGAGCTTTGTTTTCTATAATTGTATAATTAATGCCCTTCTTGGAGCTTTGTTTTCTATAATTGTATAATTAATGCCCTTCTTGGAGCTTTGTTTTCTATAATTGTATAATTAATGCCCTTCTTGGAGCTTTGTTTTCTATAATTGTATAATTAATGCCCTTCTTGGAGCTTTGTTTTCTATAATTGTATAATTAATGCCCTTCTTGGAGCTTTGTTTTCTATAATTGTATAATTAATGCCCTTCTTGGAGCTTTGTTTTCTATAATTGTATAATTAATGCCCTTCTTGGAGCTTTGTTTTCTATAATTGTATAATTAATGCCCTTCTTGGAGCTTTGTTTTCTATAATTGTATAATTAATGCCCTTCTTGGAGCTTTGTTTTCTATAATTGTATAATTAATGCCCTTCTTGGAGCTTTGTTTTCTATAATTGTATAATTAATGCCCTTCTTGGAGCTTTGTTTTCTATAATTGTATAATTAATGCCCTTCTTGGAGCTTTGTTTTCTATAATTGTATAATTAATGCCCTTCTTGGAGCTTTGTTTTCTATAATTGTATAATTAATGCCCTTCTTGGAGCTTTGTTTTCTATAATTGTATAATTAATGCCCTTCTTGGAGCTTTGTTTTCTATAATTGTATAATTAATGCCCTTCTTGGAGCTTTGTTTTCTATAATTGTATAATTAATGCCCTTCTTGGAGCTTTGTTTTCTATAATTGTATAATTAATGCCCTTCTTGGAGCTTTGTTTTCTATAATTGTATAATTAATGCCCTTCTTGGAGCTTTGTTTTCTATAATTGTATAATTAATGCCCTTCTTGGAGCTTTGTTTTCTATAATTGTATAATTAATGCCCTTCTTGGAGCTTTGTTTTCTATAATTGTATAATTAATGCCCTTCTTGGAGCTTTGTTTTCTATAATTGTATAATTAATGCCCTTCTTGGAGCTTTGTTTTCTATAATTGTATAATTAATGCCCTTCTTGGAGCTTTGTTTTCTATAATTGTATAATTAATGCCCTTCTTGGAGCTTTGTTTTCTATAATTGTATAATTAATGCCCTTCTTGGAGCTTTGTTTTCTATAATTGTATAATTAATGCCCTTCTTGGAGCTTTGTTTTCTATAATTGTATAATTAATGCCCTTCTTGGAGCTTTGTTTTCTATAATTGTATAATTAATGCCCTTCTTGGAGCTTTGTTTTCTATAATTGTATAATTAATGCCCTTCTTGGAGCTTTGTTTTCTATAATTGTATAATTAATGCCCTTCTTGGAGCTTTGTTTTCTATAATTGTATAATTAATGCCCTTCTTGGAGCTTTGTTTTCTATAATTGTATAATTAATGCCCTTCTTGGAGCTTTGTTTTCTATAATTGTATAATTAATGCCCTTCTTGGAGCTTTGTTTTCTATAATTGTATAATTAATGCCCTTCTTGGAGCTTTGTTTTCTATAATTGTATAATTAATGCCCTTCTTGGAGCTTTGTTTTCTATAATTGTATAATTAATGCCCTTCTTGGAGCTTTGTTTTCTATAATTGTATAATTAATGCCCTTCTTGGAGCTTTGTTTTCTATAATTGTATAATTAATGCCCTTCTTGGAGCTTTGTTTTCTATAATTGTATAATTAATGCCCTTCTTGGAGCTTTGTTTTCTATAATTGTATAATTAATGCCCTTCTTGGAGCTTTGTTTTCTATAATTGTATAATTAATGCCCTTCTTGGAGCTTTGTTTTCTATAATTGTATAATTAATGCCCTTCTTGGAGCTTTGTTTTCTATAATTGTATAATTAATGCCCTTCTTGGAGCTTTGTTTTCTATAATTGTATAATTAATGCCCTTCTTGGAGCTTTGTTTTCTATAATTGTATAATTAATGCCCTTCTTGGAGCTTTGTTTTCTATAATTGTATAATTAATGCCCTTCTTGGAGCTTTGTTTTCTATAATTGTATAATTAATGCCCTTCTTGGAGCTTTGTTTTCTATAATTGTATAATTAATGCCCTTCTTGGAGCTTTGTTTTCTATAATTGTATAATTAATGCCCTTCTTGGAGCTTTGTTTTCTATAATTGTATAATTAATGCCCTTCTTGGAGCTTTGTTTTCTATAATTGTATAATTAATGCCCTTCTTGGAGCTTTGTTTTCTATAATTGTATAATTAATGCCCTTCTTGGAGCTTTGTTTTCTATAATTGTATAATTAATGCCCTTCTTGGAGCTTTGTTTTCTATAATTGTATAATTAATGCCCTTCTTGGAGCTTTGTTTTCTATAATTGTATAATTAATGCCCTTCTTGGAGCTTTGTTTTCTATAATTGTATAATTAATGCCCTTCTTGGAGCTTTGTTTTCTATAATTGTATAATTAATGCCCTTCTTGGAGCTTTGTTTTCTATAATTGTATAATTAATGCCCTTCTTGGAGCTTTGTTTTCTATAATTGTATAATTAATGCCCTTCTTGGAGCTTTGTTTTCTATAATTGTATAATTAATGCCCTTCTTGGAGCTTTGTTTTCTATAATTGTATAATTAATGCCCTTCTTGGAGCTTTGTTTTCTATAATTGTATAATTAATGCCCTTCTTGGAGCTTTGTTTTCTATAATTGTATAATTAATGCCCTTCTTGGAGCTTTGTTTTCTATAATTGTATAATTAATGCCCTTCTTGGAGCTTTGTTTTCTATAATTGTATAATTAATGCCCTTCTTGGAGCTTTGTTTTCTATAATTGTATAATTAATGCCCTTCTTGGAGCTTTGTTTTCTATAATTGTATAATTAATGCCCTTCTTGGAGCTTTGTTTTCTATAATTGTATAATTAATGCCCTTCTTGGAGCTTTGTTTTCTATAATTGTATAATTAATGCCCTTCTTGGAGCTTTGTTTTCTATAATTGTATAATTAATGCCCTTCTTGGAGCTTTTCTCCCCGGGCCTCTACTGAAAATGGACATGTATCCAGTTAGACTAGCCCGGTCAACAAAATGTAAATAAATAAATAAATAAAATAAACAGTTGCATCAAGTACAGCCAGCAAATGGGCTATAGTATACATACAGTTCAAATCAATTGTGCAGCAGGGGGTAAATGCCTACTAGTGGCAATAAACAACAAAAGCTTTATAAAAATGATCAGATCAGACAAAGGCCTATAGTTTAATAACCTAATAAAGCAAATGTATAACCAAAGTGTTGGGCTGACATACATTCTATTCTCACAGCATAAAGTAGATAAACAATACTGCAGTGCTGCAGGGGGAGGGGCACTTTCGCAGTTTTACACTGACTGTATAAGCAGTACTGCACAAGGGTCTGAAATAAAGCTACAGAAAAAAAACAACAAGGGTCTGAAAAAGAGCTATAGGAAACAGGCAGTGCATTAGAAACACTGGTAAACAGATTAAATCTGAAAGTCCAAGATATTTTATGCTAGTTATTATTGTATTGTTTAGCATTAAATTGTATTTGAAAATGTTAAACTGCAAAGCTATACAAGAGAGAGTAAAAATATTGCTTTATTACAGCTATACAAGAGAGAGTAAAGATATGCAAAATGCATAAATGTTTCTAATAGCAAAAATGGTCACTATTTTAATATGTTTTTGGCAAAACAATGTTGGTATAAAGAAGCATGTATGTTTTTTAATTGCTGAGTATGTAGTTTAAAATAACAGGACGTATGCCTCTGGTGGCAATTCCACTAAATACTTCTAAAGAGACATCAGAAATTTCCAAGATTTTGCTTAATATTAATGTTATTAAATTTGTAAGATTAGACTAAATGTACTTTATAGTCTTTGTTTGTACAAATGCAGAAGAATTCAGTACAAATGAAATTAATGTCTAGTAATGAATATGTGTAAAAAAACTTTGTTTTAAAAAAAATGGGTCCAGGGTACCTACTAGATTGAAATGCATAAATAGCAAACAGTCTGTATAAATACATACTGTACAGGATACATTGTAATAAGTTCAAAAGTAATTTGTCAAGTTGTAATATCACTGGTTTTACCCCAGTTAGAGGAAAATTATATTAAAATATTGTTTTTATACATCTAATGGACTAATATGTACATAGCATTCTTTAACGTATCAATCATGTTTTTTTTAAAATCCTCAAATATTAAATATACTGAAATAATTGCATTCAGATATTTATTATCTAAGTCCAGTTCAGTACTTTACCAAGATGTTAATGGACAGTTCAGAGACATAAACACAATGTTATGGTTAAAATGGCATTGAAACTGTATATTTTCAGCAGTGTATAAATGCTTGCAGTAGCACATGGTTCTTGTCTCTTATAGTTAATTCAACAATTGCAAAGAGTTAATAAAAGAGTTCTAAGTCATAAATGAAATTCTGTGATTGCTAAAGAATAAATTAATCAAGGCAAAAAATAAAATTAAAGCAGACACAGCTCATAATTGATGAAATATTTTCACAAAATGGTCTGCAAAAGAAAAAGTTGTTAAATACATTCAGTTTTGGTAGTAATACTTAATATCATTGTATTGACTATGTAAAATTCCATTTTGACTTGTATCAAAAAAGACTAAAGATTCTGTTTCTTAATGTGTTTTCTATATAATGTGATCAAAAAATACATATCAGTATAAAATGTTTTGAGTATGTTTAAAAAACAGAGGGAATTGTTAGATATTATGAATATAAGGCTGAAATTAATTCTGTTGTAAATATGCTGAAAGAAAACATTTGCTTGAATATCTGTACAGAGTTTAAAATGTGCATTCATACTATAACAGACAGGCTTCTCTTCACAGCATCAGAAAATGTCTAACAAAGCAATATTGGAAAACAAGCATTACATGATTTTCTCATGTTTGTGGAACAAATATCTATTAACACACAACCTTTTTATAAATTCAGCAATACTTGATGTTTTTCCAGTAGGAACAGCTTATACAGATGTTTCCTTTCAGATTTCTGTTAATGACGTTCTCACATCAGCAAAAGTGCTTAAATCACAAAAAGACAATAGAAAAGTCTAAAAACAGACATTATGTGACTTCCCACAGAAGGCCAGAAAAACATACCAAGAGGAAATAACATCTGTGTGCATGACTAGCTCTCTATATAACTATTGTAGTAATTCAGTTATGTGAGAGAAGGACAGAGAGAGGTATTTTGTAGAAGTCATCATTCATATCAGTAATGAAGGAAAACTTTGTAAATATATGCTACAAACTGACAGAGTACATGTGGTTTGTTATAAAATAAGTTATCTGTAACTGGGCTTATAGCTGAAAAATATGTTTCTTTATCAGTGTGCAATTTGAAAGGTGTGGTGCTTTAAACAGACTACAGATGGAGTCATGCAAAGCTGTGTGTCTCTGATTCAGCAGTAATCAGCACAGCAAGACTGTGTGTCTTAAGAAGACTTTGGTTCCAGAACAGCACAGGAGCAGAGCACACAAATTAAAATACATTTTTTCAAATATATATATATATAATATTTATGAAATGAAAAGCATTGGTTCCCTGCTTAAGGAAGACAAGGGAATTGGACTTCGGTGTAATCATATGTCACTCAATGTTGTAGATTATAAACGGGGCACGTACATGTCATTTTCTCTTTATCAGCAGATGCAGAGGGGTTCCTTAATGAGTGAGAGACCTACAAGAGAATAGACAAAGAACCAGCTGGGCAAACCAAAACCAAGAAATTAAGCAGCCCAAAACAGATAATGAAACAATAAAGCCTCAGGAATGATCGATAAAAACACTGTTTATTGCACACATAAACACTGTACACCATACGTTTTCGTTTATACACTTCATCAGATGTGGGTCAAACTGCAAATGCCTTCCTATTTAGAACCTTCCTATTTAAAAACACCCAATGACAATTATGCTTTAATTAATTTAAATACTTAATGAATGAATAGTCAAGCCTTTCTTTTAAACGTGGTGACCCTCTGGAAAAGAATGTTGAATTATGCTGGTTTGTCACAACAAACCTCAACTTCAAATGTCCTCTTTAGATTCATCACAGCCCACCCTTCTAAGGTTTGAAACTACCTATCAAATAGGTATCAGAGAAATGGTACTCCAACCTCTCTCCATACCTCCCAGTCACCACTGGTGTCCCACAAGGCTTTATCCTTAGTCCCATTCTCTTTAACGTTCCCACCAACAGCTTCCACACATCCATACAACATGCCTCCCTAATACAGTACGGAGATGATTCCATACTAATTTGCACATCTGACAATGTGGCAAACCTCCAGATATTACTCAGGAAGTTTTAACAGTGACTGAAGCATGGCATTGTAATGTACAACTAATTTCTAACCCTAAAAAAAAAAAAAAAAAAAAAATCTACTACTTTTTCCCCAAATCCCTCTCTGATGAAAAACAAAATTTCAAGTCTTCTTTCTTGATAACACAACCATTAAAGTAATTTCTCAAAGCAAATTATTAGGGATGATAGTGGATGATAGTCTTAAATGCAACCTACATATACAAAATGGCATAAGAAAAACTCTTAAAAAACTAGGGATGCTTTATAGATACAAACTGACACATCTAAAGCCATACGTGCCACTACTTATCCCCCACACACACACACACTTCTTTATGTTGCTTCCATCCTTACTGACCTTCAGGGATCACAACAATCAAAATGTGCGCAGTGGTTTAAGAAAATTGCTAACATATACACAGCTTCTTGCCACCTATAAAATTATCCAGAATCCATCTGTATGTCCAGCATGAAATAACATTACAATACAGCTATGTTTTTAGTCAGTCATTACAGTCCAGGGACCAAAAACTCCTGTCTGTCTGTAACCCTATCAAATCTGCTGAGCATTGTCTGTACTCATTTCATGTTGCTAAGGTTTGGAACTCCTTACCTGTATCCATCAGGTCAGTACCCCCCCCCCTCCCTCCCATCCTTCAGAACCACTCTGAAAGACTTCCTAGCCAAACAATAACTCTGTCCTTGCTCAACACCAGGATAGTCTATATTCCTTAAATGTGAACAAATGCCTATTCATCATGCCTTACATCTCCTTACTCTCTCTTCTTCACTCACTTCCTTACTTCTAACAATTTCTTTTCCCTGACTTTCTCTCTAAATATACCATAAGCTTGCTTTTCTTTCACTTTCTGTTGCAATTCCAGTTTATATCATACCAATTTACCGTTAATTTCTCTAGAAACTGGCTAAAATTTCTCTATTAAATCATTGTCATATCACTTTTATCTATTCTTATCAAATGTTTTCACACTATGTCTAATTTGGTATAATTATTTAAACTGTATTTGTTTTTTGTATTATTTTTAAGGACTGCAAAATTATTGTTCTTAAAATGTTTTATAATACTTTGGAACTTTTCTCTCCAAGCCTCTGATGAAAATGGGTTCCTACCCAGTCAAACTTTCCTGACACTCAAATGTCAATAAATAAATCACATAAATTATACATACTAGTGTTTTATTACAATGGGTGACCACAGTAGTACAGTGGTTAGTATTGTCGCCTCACAGCAAGAGTTTCTCTGGTTTGATCCTCAGCTGTAGTACCTTCTGTGTGGAGTCTGCATGTCCTCCCTGTGGTCATGTGGGTTTCCTCCACATCACAAAGACATGCCATAGGTGGATTAGACACTCTAAATTGGCCCCAGCTGTGTGTGCGGTGTCTGTGGAAGGTTGGGTGCCAGGCTGGCAACTCGCCACTGTAAAACTGTACTGCCAGGTGATACACTGTAGCAACCCCTAACCAGAAAAAGATGAAAGAAGAAGTGTTTTATTAGAACAATTATAGATGTAGCCTTCTTTTCATGTTGAAGAAATGTGTGATAAATTGACACTCATTTCCCTCTGTCGACATTTGAGTTTTAAAGTCATGTTAATGTGTGCCTGATTGTCCCCAGTTATATCTGGAGTTTTCCTTAATTATGATAAATGGGGTTGTACATGAATCTATTACTAGATAACAATACGTTTCTTGTTAGGGTCCCCCTGCCTCTTATTAATACTATTGTTCCATCTCCACAGAGTCACTCACTGAGTTTAATCTTGTTTACCATCTGGTGTTGATACCGTGCACTTGAGCACATCATGGCGGATGTGGGCCGGTATTCTCACCATGAACCGGTGCAGCTCAAAGTGTAGGGCTGCTTGTCATCTTGCATATTCGATGAGCAATGCTGCTCATTGTACAAAGATAGCCAATTCTGTAACCTTTGGAGCGCCATATATTAACTTGTTTATGAATTCCTGGGATAATGTCATAGCAGGTAATGAGAAATTATTTATACAACTGCAAAGTATTTTGGGTAACCAACGGCAACTTTCTTCTTTAAAAGAGTATCTATTTAAGTTTATGTGTCACAACCGCAACTTCACACATTAATTTCCAGTGTAAACTATATCACCTGCAACAACTAGCTGACAACTTGTTGGTCTAGGAAGTACAGTAGCCTATACATTATTTTAGGTAGTGAGGCATTATAGGGGTGCCATTTCATTTGCTGTCCAAAGCAGAAGAACTCAGATGAATACAAGATCTTGACATTGTAGAACATCTTACTGAGAATAATGAATGATGTGGTCCAATGGTCCCAGTAATTAAAAAAATGGTTGACTGAGAATTTATTTGACATTGTAGAACATAAATAAGCTAAATGATATATTGTAAGAGAAAGGTTTATTTTACTTACATGAGGAGACACAGCACCAGAGTTAGCAAATGCAATTTTTTTTCTTATACTAAAATGCTTCCAGTGGTTTCAGTAAAATACTATTAAACAAAGAAAGCCAAAAGTTAAAAATGTTCATTTTCCATATGTGGAAACTTATTTTTTTATTGTTCATTTATTAATTCATTTTTTATAACCTCTGTACCTAAATTGTTCCAACATATAATTTATGATTTGCGCAAGGGTGTTAATGTTGTTGTCGTTATGAATGTTTGGGAATAGTAAGCAACTACATCACATGAGGTTGGGGCAATGCTGCAAATAATTAAACATTCAAGTCTCACATTTAATAAGGACAAGTGCTGCTTTAGTTCAACAGAGCTGCAGTATTTTGGAAACCATATATGCTCTAGTTGTATCTAACTACATGCAAGTAATATCTAAACAGTAGATGAACTACAAAATCCACCTTGTGTATCTCAACTGAGGCAAGCCTTAGGCATTATTAAATATTTGGTGCGTTCCATGCCTTTTCACAACCCTCTGTCCTCTAACAGACTTGTTGAAGAAAAATGTGCCATGGACCTGTAGCTGTGATGACTCCCAAACCTTTGCCATACTAAAAGAAACACTTCTTACTACTCCAGTGTTAGCATACTATGATGTCATCAAGCAAACTATAATGAGTGTGGATGCTAGCAGCTACGGCCTAGGTGTTAATAGTGCTCCAGCATAATGAAGAACTGCTATATCTCATAGCCTACTGTCACAGAATGGCAACAGAAGGAAAAATAGATATTCACAAATCAGAAAAGAATGTCTTGCAAGCATATGGGCACATAAAAGAATTATCCAGATAGCTATTAGGGCACACAATTTTCCAACACTGGACTAACAACAATCCACTAGTCCTGCTAAACAGTTTGTATGACCTTAAAGGAGTGCCACCTAAGTGCCAAACAAGCAGGGACCTAGGAAATGAACAATTTACAGGCTGCCTACATCCATTAGAGACATAAGCATCAAACCAGAGATGAATTTCCTGTTCTCCATCCAAGTTACACTTGAATTGGGTTAGGGAAGAACTCTGCTTCAGATGGATGGGGAGCCTGCTCCAGAGAAGGGGGTAGTCTCTGTGATACATACCCGTCTTTCCAGCAGGTCCTATTTATATCACAGGCAAGGTTTAAGTCTTTAGAATGGGTAATTCTGGTGCTCTTTGTTTTGCAGATATGGATGAGGTCCATCAAAGTTGGGTCTGACAATGCCTTGTATATCAGGCATAGATATTCCCTCAGCAGCCTGTAGGAGACAAAAGACAGAGATAAGGCCTTGAGGTGGTCTGCATATGACATTCACTTATGCCCTGTATTGAAAAGCTATGTGTCCTACAACCTGGCCAAGCTGCCCATTTAAACTGAGAGGGGAAAAATGGGGCATCACAGGTACAGCAGTGCAAAAGTACTAGTATGCTGAACCATATTCCTCTGTTTTCCAATCTTGGGATCATGTGTTCTTGTCATAGTTCAACACAGAAGATGACATACTCGGGTAATTCCTGATGAGTGTCAGCCTGAATTCAGTGCAGCAGAAAACCAGTCAAGTCAAAATGAACTGAAAATTGCCAGAATGATTTCTGGCAAATTCATTCCAGTGCCAATCCTCAACTATGTCTTCAGGATAAAGGGTGGACACTTGAGTTTGAGTGTTCATGATGATGGACCATGTGCTGTGCGGTATTTGCAATCCAGTCTTCCTGCTTCAGTAATTCCATCTTTCGTAGTGATTGTGGAAGTTTTAATAATGTCTTAAAGTTTTCCTGATGCAGATTCTTCAAATAGTTACTGCCAAAGTTCTAGTAGCTCATTAACTGTCATGAGGTAGTCATGTTATACAAGTACATCTTGATTTGATGATGAGTGATGGAGTGGCGAGTGAAAAGTCACCTGTAATCTAAGGAGAAGGTGAGCTATTTCCTTATTTGTTTGCTTGTTTTGTTTATCTGTTTTTTTTACACATGTGTACAGGGTAGATCCAAGTCTACCATTTTTCAGGCTGAGCCCAAGGTTTGCTTAGGATTAACAGGTAAGAATCTTGGTAGTATCTGACCCCAGCAAGTCTGTTCAGAGATAAGTGGAAAGAAGCTTCAAGGTGATGGAGGTACAGTTTAGAAGATGTGAATGTTTTAACATGTTAAAGTCCTCTTAGCTCAGGTGAGATGTGCACAGAAGAGGGCTGATTGGGAAGAGAGGTTTGGTATAAAGACCACACTGTCATGGGAACTGTGCGTGTTTGGTTTACTGGAGGAGAAAAACAGAACAGGAGCAGGAAATGTTAAGATAAGACTAGAGTTATTTCATACAGTAAAGGATACAATAGTGATAGACTGGGAAAATATACAGAAGGGTACCTTACACCAACAGGCCGGCAAAGGGGGGTATAATGAGGGTGTCCAGATTTTAGAGGTAGATGCTAGAGGATGCAGATGTGGTGGCAGTAGGGCAAAAGAAGTATTATGGAAAGAAATCTTCCAGAAGCAGGGAGAATCTATGTGGGAGTTCTGCACATGAGTAGTTTGGAAAAAATGAGAAAGATTTGGCAAGAAGGGGTGCAGAAGATATTTAACAATAATACCCATAGATATGAAAAGTGGGGCAGCCTTTAACTGAAAGAAGAGTGGCAAGTACAAAAGGGGAAATTCCCAGGAAGTTTGTAGGATCATTGGATCATAAGAGGGTACTAGGGTAATGGCCCTAGAGCCTTTTTAAGCCTAGCCATTCATACCCCAATTTTCCCAGTTATCAATGCCCAAGAACTAGAACAGCTTTGGTATATAGGACACAGGCAAGAAGCCAGGGGTGAATTTGTGATCTCCTGTCCATTGGTCCAAATTGCGTTTGAGTAGGCTTAGTCAAAAGCTGTGCTTCACATGAATGGGGAGTCTTTTTCAGAGAAGGGGTAATCTCTGAGACACACACCTGTCCATGTCACAGACGAGGTTTAGTCCCTTAGATCACTTAATGCTAGTGCTGTTTGTTTTGTGAATGTGTAGCAGACCCATCAAGGCTGAATCAGAGAATGCCTTGTAGGCTAGGCATAGATCGCCCCGTAGTCTGTAGGAGACTAAGTACAGTGACAAGGCTTTGAGGCAGTCCATTAGGACATATTATTCACACTCTGTGTTCTTTCAGTGAGGAACCTCTATGGCTCCAGCAGTTGCTAATGCCTGCTCAGGTACATGCTGAAGGGTGCATTGTACTCAAATTCATCTGATGAGGGGTAAGCAGAGTAAGACTATCATCTCCTTAGGTCTAGATGCCATGCCCTGACTTATCAGTTGTGCCAGGTAAGACTTTCTCATTATGAATAACACACTGTTATCAATTTTCAGATTACTGTCAACCTGAGTTCTCAAGTCCATTACCACTGAATGATATTATCAATGTTGTAATTTTCAGGGGTGGTCATCTTCAAAAAAGGTATAATTACACATTGTTTTGCATTGAGTTTTAGGCCATGGCTCTGGCACCATTTTTTTGTTTGTATCAGACCTCCTGGAGGATATCTACATGTTTGGGAAATTCAATGACTGCACCCAGCTTGCAGTCATCAACAAATGTGGTCAGCCGAAGGACCTTGACTTGAACTGACTTCAGAGAAGTATATTCCAAATAGTACAGTCCCAAGCCCTGTGGGGCACCGCTAGTAACAGGGCACTTTTTGGAGGTGGATTCCTTCACCCTAACTTCATGTGTCCTGTCCGTGAGCCATTTGGCTATCCGTTGGATGACATAAAGATTTATGCCTTAATCTGTGAATTTGTATGTAATACCTCTGTGAGGTATTGTGTGAAATGCTTTTAACAAGTCAAGGTAGGCAGTATGCACCATTCTGTCCTTGTCCATAGTTCTAGTAACCTTCATGAATAACTGTATAAGTTTAGTAGACATGGCACACCCTTGAAGAAACCAAAATGAGATGGGTCCATTATCTGAAGACTTCCTATGTCTTTGTTTATCAGGTTCATAATAATTCTTTCCATGGCCTTGCATATAACACTAGTCAAACTAATTGGTCTGTAGATTCCTGGGTCTGTTGATAGTCCCCCTTTGTGTACAGGAATGACTGTTGCAGTCCTCCATTCCCTAGGGGTGAAGCCTATCTGCAGGCTTTGGTTGAACAGAGAGGGCTTAACAGGTCATGTTTCAAGATATTTAGTAGACATCCCAGAATATTATTATGACCCAAAGATGCAGTATTTTTACCTTTGGAGAGTCCAGTGAGGACCTGTTCTTTAGTGATACTTGAGAAAAATAGTAGAGAACATTTCCTTCGGGATAACTGGGTGATGAGAGGGGTACTCTGGTTTGGTATAGCGAGTTCCAGTCACTATTAGTTCAGCACACTGTTGGGTGTTTCCCATCAGGTTGTGTACATGACTGAAAATGCCTTATGGTTATTCTAAGGCTGGAATGCCACTTTTGCTTCAAAGTTTGCTTTGGTGGACTTGATTGGTACCCCTGAGTTACTTGATGAGACTGATGAAGGAGCTTTTTGCTTTTGGGGCAGGATTGTCTTTCTTTTGTTTTACCACCTATTTATTATTGGGGCCCAACAAGGGGACTTGTCGTTGGAGTTTGTTCTATAGTTATTTCAGTTTGGTACTGATGTTTTTACACAGTTATTTACATGGCTGTACAGGGATTTCACAAACACTTCTGCATAGGCCACAGTGTTCTCCGAGTTTGGGGGATTAGAATTTAGCTATGCCATTGCTTAATTGGGATATTTAGCATTGGAAAAGCTCTTAAAGTTTCTGCAGTTTGATGGGAGTCTGTGCTGTATATTTATTTCAAGGGTGACCACTTTCTGATCTGGTCTGACCAGTGAGGAAAGTGCACAGGAGAGGGTACAACATTACCTCATATTTGTGAGGACAAGATCCAAGACATTTGCATCCCTAGCAGGTGTGATGATTAGCTTTCCAGGGTGTTTGCATTTAAAAAATATTGGAATCTTTGACTCTGCATATTAGTTGTTATGTATGTATCTCCGTTTATAGTGGGATAGTTGAAATCACCCATGGGCTGAAAGGTGAGTGATTACAGTGCATTCAAGTACATGGTATGGTTATCCTGAGTCATTGATGGGGACCTATAGTTAGTAAGGATATGGTATGAAACTTTACCTAAGGTTAGTTGTACATGGAGTAGCTCATTGTGTCATATTACTTGACCAGTCTTCAGGTGTGCTTACTTTTTATCTAGATATACACCTGCACATCACCTGCACGTCGTGTTCCTTAATGTGTGGTATCTGGTACACGTGTGTTGAAGGCATTATAGCCATGCACTGCTGGGATACATTCTGTGTCTTTAAGCCAAGTCTCGCTCAGTGCACATATATCAGCACTGTCAATGGATGTTACAAGAAGACAGGGAGATATATAAAGCATAAGCCAGTAAAATAAGTGAGTGAGAAAGCAAAGAACAAAGGTGAGAATAAGCTCTGAAATAGCGTCAGCCCAAGACTAGTAAAATTATACACAGCTAACTGCTGGAATAGAGACAAGGGTACAATGCATGAGCACAGTACAATAAGTAAATTTATGGTTATGCCAACACCCCATAAAATATGTTATTCTAAATCAAATATATTCTTATACTAAAACTATACTTCAATAGGCAGATCACTGTGTAAGAAGTGGTTTTAATATCTTGTGTATTGATAGGAATGGCCACTAGGTGGAGCTGTCAGAAAGCAGAATTTCATTGTTGAAATAATTGAAATTTTGAAACTTTTTTTGAAGAGAAACTGCTCACACTACTTGATGTGGTACTTTTCTCCATTGTGTTTAGTTTAAGGAAGATGCACTTGTCTGATCAGCTTGTTTTGCCATGCCATAGCTATGGAGTTTGGATAATTTACTAAAATTTTGAACCAGTTAAGGAACTGAGCTTTCTACCAAGATCTCTCATGTTAGCAGTTCTATATAGAATTTCATTGAGGTGGTAATGTATATTCAGTGGGAAGGCACCTAGCTTGGATTGTTTTCAGTAAGTTAGTGTTCTCATAACGCAAACTCCACTTTTATTTGCACTCAGTTTTATTTCCTCTGTCATCATGGATCAGAAGGAGGATGCTTTTAAACAGCATTTGTCGTGGTATCATTAGAAATGTCTGCTTTAATTCTATGTGGGTAGCTTACTTTTATGAAATGTCTGGCCATAATGGCAAGCAAAAATGTAGAAGAAATAATTAAAGAAAGGAGGAAATGCAACCAAGTGTAGCAAATGTGTGAAATTAGTGCTGCATCTCTTAGGTTAACTTTACTTCTTGCAGGCATCTGGCACCTCATTGTCTCTCACTATGTCTTGCATACTCCTCCATCCAATATCTCTGAAGCAAGTCATGAGGTTTTTATGTAGTAGAGTTTTCACCTGAACTCTTTCAGCTTTATGTAATTTTAATTTGTGCCATTCCCTTTTTTATTTGAATATAAATTTGGAAAAAGGCATAAGCCCATTTATTGTAGCCAGAGTATGACTAGCATTTATCTATTACTTTCTTTTGGGTCTATGTCGATTCATTGAAACAGCCACATTGTCAAATGTCATGTCATCGACAATGCAGTCTGTCAAACCCCCTCACCCCTCACCAATTATATACACCAACTCCAAGATTGTACTATAGCGGGGAAAAGGGCAAATTTCCTTATCACTTCCGTAATGGAATCTCAGTCAGAATGGCCCAATGGCCTGTATTGTTGATGAGATTAAATTCGACAATGTGGTCATTTGATGAATTGACAAAGAAACCTTTATTTTATCTATTCTCTGTTTTCTTTATTACAACTTCTACGAAACACATCTGTGGTGAAACTGCCCCTCAGCCTCTGTGGTGAGATACTTCATGGCATTGTCATACTCTTAGAAAAATAGTACCTTCTCAGCACTTTTCAAAACTTAAGCTACATTGTCATGCAACCATGGCCTCTTCTGTCCATGCAGACCCTTGTCTTCCACCTTACTGATAAAGCTTCTAGTATTCATTCCAGTTTTGTAAATTTATAATCTTTCAATTGTTTCTCCTCCCCTCAAGTCGAACATTTGTGGGGCTTTCATGCCACTACAATAATCTGTGCACTACTTTCACGTTCCTATTTCCCAAATCAACTCACATGTTACTCTAAACCAGTACACTATGCTCCACATGAGCCTTGAGTCTCTGTTTTGCTTGCCATAGCCAGGCAGTACCTTATAGAAGTGTGTGGTCTATTAATGCCTCTAGCAATGCACCTGAGCTTTTGATTTACTCTAGCCACATGTTTGCACTGCAGCGATTCAATGTCTTTGTGGAAGTCATGGTTTAGTGTCTTCCCTCTGGAACCTTACTTATTACTTCACTTTCATATGATAAGCTGTCTTGCTGATCAGCTTTTCAAAAGATCATGCCCTTAGCACTGACCCTATGTTACCCAACTAGGAAAATTCCCGCAAACTACTTAAATCTTCATGCCTGTTAACACCCCACCCCATCATCCACATCTGTCTCATCCTTATATCATCAATAAATAAGTTGACTAACATTTCCAGGTGGTATACGGTGCCATTTCTGCATACCAGAAGAGTATCAGCCCATTATTACAGCTTGTAGAATTTGTAGCAATCACTAACTTTGCTATATCACACCTTGCTACCATCCCCCTGCCTGCCCTTTATTGTATAAAACTCATGTCCACACATGTTGTTATCTTCACTTTTCCAATGCTTTCCCATGTGGGATGAGGTGAAACCGTTTACTGAAACAGAGTCTGACAAAAAAAAAAAAAAAAAGAAACTTCAAAGGTCTTCAAAAATTCTATGGCACCAATATTTTGATTTGAATCTAAGAAAAGACCTTCAAAGTTCATCTTGAGTTTGCCTCACCTAACATCTCAATATTCTTGTAATTTGGAGAGTTGACCTTGGAACAATGCCTAAAGACCCAGGTGCAGTTTCAGTGCAAACTAGGTTTGTTGTCTGCTTAGGTGCTAGAAACAAAATATACTTCAGAAATCAACAAAATACAGCCTAGCATTAATTGCCTAGTAAATTGTCCTGCAGAGAAATCAAAGTGAAATTTTAAATGTCAAAGTTTGTGCTGTCATTTATTCTGGGAAGTAACACTATGTACGAAAACCAGGGCATATATTACCACTCTGTTTTCTTGACAGCAAAATATTATACCCACATCCTTAGTAACACAGTAAATATATTAGAGCTGGGACCATTTTTATTTATTATTTTATTTTATTTTACATTTTTTACCAGGAAGTCCGACTGGATAACAGAGGCCCGGGGAGAAATGCTCCAAGACATACAGAGTATACAAAACATATTTTAAAAATACTCACATTTTTAAAAAATTAAAAATCAAGGATTGAGACTGGAAGCTCCAAGACATACAGAGTGTAAAAATATAACTTATAAAACACACAAGTAGTTTAAGAAAGTAACTAATCTAGTAGTAAGAGTGCAAGTATACATGACTATTTTATGAAATTCTAGTACAATTTTGGCTCTCAAGTGTCTATGTTAAAAGACAACATGCTTGTTGCATTTTGCTTGTTTCAAAGACTGATTTAAGCAGGTTAAATAATAGGTACAAAAAGGGTTTTGCATTTTTCTTGCTTAAATCCCCACGGTTATATTTCAAAGTGCTTTTTTTATAGCTGCTTCTTATGTTTAGTCAGTACATTAGTGCTGAAGACCAATAGGAGCATGCAAATGTCATTCACCTCATACAAATCTATGAAGTAAGCAGTTTTATGGTGCTGATTTTCACATCTGGAGTTTTTCTATTGTTGGCACTGTAGCTGAAGGACATATGCATTTGAAAGCATTTCTGAGATGTTTAGAAAAGGAAGTAGACATTTTATGTTCTGATTGAATTAAAGGAGCTGTCAGCACAGTTAAAGGCAGCTGACAGTTGAAATACACACTTTTCAACTTACAGTAAATGTGCACAGGAATGTGCTTCAGGGTAGTGAATGCTACTGTTTTTTCTGTTAGTGACGAAAATAAATTACATAAGAGTCATTACAGTGATGATTGATTGTTGGCTAAGGTGTTTATTTAAACCAAAAGATTTACTGGCAGAAGTTCAGCTGTGTTTGCGCACAGTTTCTATGTTTTATAGTGAATGAGGAACGGAGGCATCAGAAGTGTGTGAAAGTCTGAACATGTAGGTAATGACTACAGTTTAATTAAGTAATTAATTAATTAATTAATTAATTAATTAATTAATTTTTATTCAGGGTACTTTCATTTCTATTATGACAATGAAGAGCAGAATTTCATCATACATTTTAAGATATTGTAGTAGCAGTAGTTGTGAAATAGGTTGAAAAAAATATTTATAACATTGCGAAGATTGTTGTTTTACCCTGCAATCATCATTTCCTCAGGAAAGGCAGTAGTGTGAATATAGATTTATTGTAATGGCTGTGGTATGCACCACTGATGTTAGCACCAAGTCATCGTTTCTAGCTTTGAAAATTAAATATTTTGGTAAAAATCTAGTGTTTAGTGAACCATATGATGTTTCATTTGTCACTGATTTGAAGTTTTGCATTTCGGATAAGTAGAGGTTTGTCTTCAAGGGAGCTTACTTTTCTGTTGCAGTGTGAACAATATAGTATAATTCTATTATTTATTTAGCTTTTTAGTTTGTCACAATTTTTTAATCCAGCTGTTATCCCTTTTCCCATTTGGTACTGGGAAATTTCATAGTCAAAGTGCCATCTAACCAACTGGAGTTTTTTTTTGTGTGTAATAGACTGTAATGTTATGACCATCTTATTTGGAGAACTTAATGATTATAGGATGACCGTGCCTTCGTTGAAGGTTGGGCATTGGGCTGGCACCGTAAAAATCTACTGCCAATCATTAGCGGACCGGAGTTCCGCTGTGGCAACCCCTAACTGGGAAAAGCCGAAAGAAGAACAATGATTATAGGATGAAGGAATTTAAGAGATTGTTCTGTCATGACACTTAATTGAACATGTCCATCAGCTAGTACTGATATTTTTGCATGATCTGCTATAAAGCAACAACTTCCCGAAAGCCAATAAACCAAAACAGGTTGGAAAGTGCCTGAGTTACAAACAGAAGTCACAGGGTTTTATTCTCAGATGGGATAACTGGCTAGCTTAAAATGGCCTACAAGGGCAGCTAGCTTCGTACTAACCTATAATTTTATAATTCATGTAAAAAATACCCTATACACAGAAGGGTAAAAAAATACATTTTAATTTGTTTTTGCAAACACCCCTGCACCTCCATTGTGGGGGCCTCTCCAGACCCCCAAACATATATATATATATATATATATATATATATATATATATATATATATATATATATATCAACTCCACTGGCAGACCAGCTTGAAGAAGGAAGAAATATTCCAAAACAAGCAAATTATTGATGACACACACTTAGAAACCACACCTTTAATGACTTCCTGTGGAAGGCAACATTCTGCATTATGCCTTTCGACTGTGGTTTTTTTTTTTGATTCATGTTTCTAACTCTCAGGCAGTTTTACCTCAAGCAAGTGTATGGGAGTCAGTTTTGTAAAGCTGCACATTTTCTACAATTGAATAGCTGCAGTGCTCTTTTATAATACACGAACTTGCAAGGATCTGCTGATATTATTAGTCAGTTTAAGATCTCTGAACCTATGTTATTTACAATTTTGTACCTAGCAGAAGGAGGACTATATTAATCAACACTTACTAGTTAAGAAAGACAACATTCCAAATAGCCTATATCAAATTTAGATAATATAACATTTATGTTAACTAAATTGGCTTTAATAGGTAGCTGCAAAATTATCATTTCTATTGTGTAAATGAATTGTTAATCTTCTCCATTTTTCCATTTCTGCCTGCTTATAGATAACTTCACAGACACAGAATAGTCATTACAGAAAATATTAACCCCAGGATTCAATAAACCCTTTGCAGGAATAGTGTTATTCCTACATGGAGTGAATGGTGTCTGTTTCTGCATAGCCATAACAGCAGTGCGCCTTATGTATTAATGAAGATGAGCTACTGGAATGGCTGTGTGGGCACGAACAGTGAAGGAGTGCAGGGGGCATGTTTCAGTAGTGCTTGCACATCCAACATGCCCCCTGCACTCTGAAAGTGCCATATGGCACTGTGTAAGTGCTATCAATATCCGCAGACACTGAAACCAAATAAAATGAATGGTAAACAGTATCCTTGGGCACTGACATGTCCAGTAGAGTCAGAAATAAGTGCAGTGGGTGTGTGACAGGTATTGTCACACACACCCTGCATTGTGAAAGTGCCGTATGGCACTTATTACATGCCCCAACCCCGTAGAGTAAAAAATCTGGACAAACACAAAATGCCAGGAGGACAGATAGGGACAGATGTCAAAAATTGCCCTACAAACATGGAAAGGCAATAGAATAATAGGTTCTGTAATGGCCTGAATGTTCTGAAGTTGCAGAAGCCTGAAACACAAATGTATGCAGTAGTTAGTGACATCAACCTGGATATTGACCATACACATATAGAAAGTGGACAGAACAACAGGTAGTGCAATGGCAAACATGAATTAACATCAGTAGGAATATATGTATGTAAAGTGGTCACAACAGATAATCATTTTTTTCTAAGGGAAGTTTAAGCATAGCTGAGTGAGTTTGCGTGATATGGCCCTCTGCTCAGCATTGCTTAAACAGTTCATAGGAGCTAAATACAAATGTATAGCTAAGATCCTTAATTGTGAGATAGCATAGTGGATAGAATCCTGCCTTTGCATGCAGCAGTTTAAGTATCAAGACAGGCCCTTTATTTTCACATGGGAAATCATTGTTAAAATTATTTTTTTTATTTTAAATTATGTAGTAATTGATATTTGTTAACCAGGGTAGTGTAGCTGGTTCAAAATGGAAGCGTGAGTGCATATAACATATGAAATCACCCATGTATACAAAAGTGTCCCATACAGTATAGTCACATCCTAAGGTAATGTAATGAAAGCACATAGAGGGACGTCATGTAAAGTAAATCATATACACTTAATAATATGTCAGTAATGATTAAGGAAGTTACAATTCTTATATTTTTTTAAATGAAAACTGAGCAATGGTTAGCAGTGGTCAGCACTGCCTAGCCAGTTTAAGTGTTGCTTAGATGTAAATACTAAGCAGCAGTCAGCTCAGCTAAGAGGATTTGTGCACTGTTAAACAGTGCTTAGCATTTACCTTTTTAAGCACTGTTCAACTCAGCTTAGTGGATTTGCCCACTGCTTAGCTGAGCTTAGCATTTTCAAAAGGGTCCAATGATGGCAAAGGGCAGGGATATGGCCTTATTTCAACTGCACAGGTGGAAACTACAGCCATAACTTGTTGTAGTTTGATCTCTGCAGGAACCATGTCTGGTGTTGGAGAGGGAGAACGCTTTTGGGAGCAATGCTGGGGTATTCTGGAGTCCAGGCTCATGGCTGGACTCCTCGTAGAAAACCATGATGACAGACTGCTGCAGGGCCAGTACCAGGGCTCTCAGTACAAAGGGGAGGCCTGGGACCATCTGGCATTCAATCTCACCAGTGCCACTGGAGTCCCCAGAACTGGTGAGCTGGTATGGCATCATTATGCCAACCTAAAGCATAGGAAGGGGGCGCTCTTGGTCCAGTGGATCCAAGAAGCTCGGGCACAGAATGGTCCAGTAGTTTGCAAGTATCTCATGCATAGCTATACCAAATTCTAGCTTGAGTATGTGATAGACATGTATGCCTATTTTTTTTTGTTCCCCCTACAACTGCAGTTGAGAGGGCTAGCAATATCAAGGCCCATACCGACAGACTAATAAGGCTGCGCCGACACCCTGGTGAGTACAGATCTATCTTGCAGTATATGGTGAAATAAATAAGAAGGAGCAAATTGTTTAGTGCCAGTAGGTGTAGTGTGTTATCTGTCTAATTAATAAATAAAACTTTGTCAGATTAATATTGATCTACAGGATATGCAGTAGTAAAGCACTGTATCATATAAGTGAAATAAAGACTCATACCAAAAACTGCTGTGTTTACTCTGGTATGTTGCTGTACAAATAGAATGTGTGTGGTTCTTCACAGAAAATATGGCTTTGACAGCATGAATTAATTGAGGTTGTTCTGAGAACTAGCTATTATGCAAAACAGTAGATAGTGGAGCTGTAAAACACGATATAAATGAAATATGAAATATTTTACAAACTAAGATCTGAACCCTGTATATTGATGTCTAATGTATTATAGTGTGTCCCCTGCAGGATTCCCTTGTGTTAAACTTTGCTTTCCAGATTGTATTATTTCATAGGATTAATACACAGTACACTATCTGTCATGCATGAATCTTAGGATTACAAGGTCAGACTGTCTAACCCACAGAATAATAGGCAGAAATCAGTCAAACAAGTAACAGCAGTTCCCCTGTAGGGCAGTGTGATGCAGAATAACCTTGTTGTTCATTTTACCACATCCATATATGGTTTGAATCTAGGGAGTGGAACTGAGATGTGTGCATATATACAATCTAGAAATCTGGAATATTTGTAGAAACAGTCAGATAGTGGTGACAGATATTTTCTCCACAGGTCTTACAAGTAAAGAAATCTTTGTAGTAGCTGTATGAAGGGTATGCCGATACACCATGTACAACTGTCCCACTGTCCAAACCCATGCCTGCAAATGACAACAGGATAGGCATATACACCATGCACTCTTCTTGATACATGTCTCTCAAGTGTAATGCTGTCATGGTCACTGCTGCCAATCACCTTGGACACAGACAGGAATCCATGTGAAGTATGCCAGTTGTAGACACACACAACATCAGTGCAGGGTACCTCTTCTTTGTCAGATATGTAACCCTGACATATACAAGCCCCCCAGTAATGTAGCTGTAGTTGTCCCAGTCTGCCCCATACCATTACAGGCTGACAGTTTAAGAGGTATGCATGTGATACAGGAGCTATGTGCCATAGGTAGATGTAAAGTGAAGGCAGACTTATACAGTATTGAGCAGTACTATTATGAAAAATAGAAGCTTATACAGTTGTTAATGGACTTTTTTTTCTCCCCCCACTGCTCATCTGCATCACTAATTATTATTCATATACTACGGGTATGTTTTTCTCAAAACAGAATGTTGGGACTTGTGTTCTATTATTGTTCATATATTTAATTGTTTACATATTAACATACCTTGTTCAAATACCATTGTTGGTGGCCTGTTGCTGTCAGTGCAACTGGCATGCTGTTACAATGCACATGTTCTGTTTGCTATGTAAATGTTTCAAATCTGTTGGTTTGGGTTAATTGGAACAACCATGTATGCTGTTATAACTAATTTTGAAATGTTTTGTTCATGACTAACTAATATATCTTGGATAACCAAACACCATACTACATTTAGGAAGGCAGATCCGTGAGGATCTGCCTGTCCTGCCTCATCTGGCTTTGGCACCCAGCCCCAGCATGTCTGAGACCCAACCTGGAACTTCCTCCTCTGCTGGTCCTGCACCACCTTTGAGTGGAACTGCCTCAGGGGACTGGGCCTGTCCCACCCCCCCAGGCACAGGCACTGAGAGGAGCCTGTTACCCACTACAAGTTCCAGGGTATGTTGAGTTCAGAGTTGGATGGATGGCTGTGCCAGATAGAGGGCCTCCTGGTGCACCTGGAGGGGCAGGCTGCCCCTGTTGTCCAGCCCCCAGCACAGCCACCTTTGGGGCCATAAAGGTGCAATGGTGACTGCCCATGGGTGGGGACCCAAGACCCACTCGATCCATTTGTGGGCTCATAGGCCTCTGATTCGCAACTACCCTCCCAGTCCAAGGTGTTTACCCCCCTTCATGTGTCATATACCACCCCTGTCTGCTGTCTTGTCTATCTGAAAAAGCAACCTCTCCTACCCAGCTTATCTCCCCAAACATACCTACATCCCTTCCCGAACATCCCACTCTCACCTTAAAAAAAAAAAAGGGTATCTGTCCCATAAAAAAATCATTGCACCATACATAGCTCTACATTTTGCCCCCATGTCCAGTGACGTAAATCAATCAACACTCAAATTACTGTACAAATGTATATTGCCAACACCCCTCCCTGTTTGTTGGGAGGCTGTAAATTCCAAATTTTCCACATCAGTCACAGCTGCTGCTGCAGTAGAAATGTAGAGATATGGTCCTTTTCTACACCTGTCCTGCACATCCCTAGCTGGTTGTCCTAATGTTTTGCCCCCTGCTTTCCCCCATTTCACCACTTTCCTATCACCCTTTTTTTCTTTTCTTTATTTAAAATTAGCGCAGGTGGAAGCGGGAATAAGCACCGCTAAGCGAAGCTAAGATGACTTAACTGTCTGTTAGCATCAATTAGCTTTGCACAATACCAAACAAACCCACTTACAACTGCTTAAAAGTGCTTTAATCACTCTGTCTCCATAAGACCTTGTTCTACCCAGCACCAAAATAATCAACGCTGCCAAGTCTCAAACCCAGGACACTGAGCTCTACAATCACAGCACCATACACTATACCATCTGAGCTGCAAGGATTTATAACGCTTTTACAAACATATCATGCATTATGGTCATTTAATATTAATGAAAAAAAGTCATCACTACCAAGTCTTGGACCCACAACCCTGTCTACAACAATCAGAGCAACGTATCACTACACCATCTGAGCTATGGGAATTTGTAATACTTTTATAAACATATCATGCATTGCAGTCATTTAACATAAGGTGAAAAATACACATCTCTGGCAAGCCTTCAAGACAGGACCCTGTACACTCCAGTCACAGCAACTACCACTACTTCACATGAGCTATGAGAATCAGAATTGCTTCAGTAAATATATCATGCAGGATGGACATCCAACATTAGGGAAAAAACTATGGAATTAGTACTGTATTATATATCTATATATCTATATCTATATCTAATCTATATATATACATATATATATATATATATATATATATATAGATATATATATATATATATATATATATATATATATATATATATATCCATATGGGTCCACTTTGTAATTTCAAAATACTGAAATCTCAAATTTCAGTATTCTAAAATCACAAAGCTGAAAAACCAACCACAACTCACAAACTTGAAAACACACAACCGTGAAATTCAAAATCCCGTACCCACGCTACACACATAGTACACAAATAAACATACACAAAACTCCCCCCCACAAACAAACTAATCTAAACTACATCCACACACCCCACTTATATATTCTAATTCTGAGATTGCACAAACAGTAACACAAATGAAACTCACACACACACTCACATTTTACAGTGTCTCAAACACACACACATAGCAGTCACAACACACACTTACACACACTAAACCCCTAACCAACCTACTTGCAGATACATACTTACCAAAATTAAGCCCAAACATCCACATTCCATACCACCGGAAGCAGAAAATCAAAATATCCGTGCTTTAGTATTTTGAATTCCGTGCTTCTGCCGGTATCAGAAATGTGAGTATTTGGCTTTGTGATTTTGGAATACTGAAAAAACACGGTTTACATTTTTCCAAACAGAACATCGGAGCTATGAAAGGGGACCAGACTCATGTATTACAAAGTTAACATATGCCAATGACTAAATATACAGCCAATGTCATAAGAAAAGATGCACAACACCTAAAAAACATTTAATGTCATGTTCACAGTAACGCAAAGTACAACCGCAAGGCATGTGTGCTCAAACAGGAACACAAAGAAAATATATACAAATGTCATAAAATCGCAATGTAATACAAATCATGATTTCACCATAATACTCAGTGGTATGCATGGTACACCACAACCAAGCTGCAAGGGTTGCTAAGGGTCTGTGACAGTGCTACAACACCGAGGAGTGGTTTAAAGGTATACTTGGCATCAGCAGTGGGGTGTACCACCGTAGCTGTAAGCACATTGGAGCAATGCAAATCCAGCCTGGCCATTGCTAAGCAAAGCCACAGGACAGGGGTGGGGAGGTAGGTATAGCATCGTTTAGCTGACAGCCCATATGGTGCCCGAAAGCGCATGTATAAGAGGATGAAAACATGCCCGAAACCCGGTAAATGGACACATGCGCCATGCACCATAGCTCAAACAGGAAGGTCAGGGGAAGAAAATAAGGAAATGCTGCAGTAGGGTAATTGGAGTACAACTGAGCAATTATCACCTATTAACTCACAGTGGGCAATCGACAGCAGCTGACACGTCTGCTCGCAGAAACCTGCAAAACAGGATAGGGGAGGTGTCGGATTGCAAACAAAAGAGAACTGTCATAGCAGAGCAAAGCAAACCTGCAGTAGACCGGCCATAGAACACATTACGCAAGATAAGCCAGGTTTAGGAAAGTACAAATGACAGCAGGCTGCTGGATGCATGCCAGAAAATGGGAGGTGAAACATTAAGAAATGTAAAGAGAAGGGCAAGAGGTAATCCACGGCAGCCAAATGTAAAACACATAAGATACCCTGTAGCTATGATCGTACATACACACCCTATGACATCATCAGTATTCACAGCACAATAGTATAAAGTATGAAAGCACCTCACACACACCTGTGTATTCCCAAACACTGCACCATAGGTGTAAACAGATGGGGAACTTTTACAATGTACATGTTGGGAGCTGCCATAGCTGTGATTCATCACCATGTGTTAGTGGCTGAAGGTATTGGGGAGGATGATGCTGACAACCACCACAGGCCCCGGAGGAGGAAAAGAGTGTTCAGACCAATGGTAACCTACCAGGGGCTACATGATCAGGAGATAGAAGAGCATTACAGGGTGGACAGGGACATCTTACAGCAAATAGTTGAGCTGTGCCGGCCATGCCTGAGATCCAGAAACAACAGACGGGAACTATCCCAGTGGACATGAAGGTATGTGTAAGCTTGCGAATACTAGCCACAGGTACCTTTCAAGGGCCAACTGGAGATATAATGGGAATCTCACAGGAATCAGCATCCAGGGTACTACACCAGTACCTGGATGCCATGTTACCACATGCCAATGAGCATATATACTTCCCCCAAACTCAGGAGGAGTTGGCCAGCAACATGTGTCTCTTCCACCATGTGGCACACTACTCAGAGGTACTGGATGCGATAGACTGCATGCACATACATATCAAGTCACCACCTTGTGAGCATGGTAGGCGCTACATAAACCGCAAGGGATACCACTCCATCAACTGCCAGGTCATGTGCAATGCCCAGGGCATTATCATGGATGTGTGTGCTGGCAGCCCTGGAAGCTACCATGACTCCCACATCTGTCGTGCCTCATAGCTGTATCAGGTATTTGTCAGGGAGGACATCCCACATGGCCACCTTGTGGGGGATGCTGGCTATGTACTGGAGCCGTGGATGATGACTCCCATCAGAAATGCACACACACCCATGCAAGAATGCCATAATGAGGCACACGCACAAACCAGAATCATTATAGAGCATGTGTTCGGGATGCTGAAATCACGGTTCCATTGATTGGACATATCTGGTGGAGCCTTGCAGTACTCTTCAGGCATGTGTGCTCACATCTTCATAGCATGTGCCATGCTACATAATATGATCCTGTGGAAACAGCTGCAGCAGGGGCATAATGATGAAGGCCCTCACAGCCCACTGCAATTGCCAAGACCATCACAGGCACAGAGGGATTCAGACCATGAACACCCTGTGCCAGCCTCAGTAGGCAGACGGAAGCATGCCCAATATGCCTACACCTTGGCAAAGAGGGAACATATAGCACATAATCTGACAGTGTAGGCCCCTATGGACTGACACACCTCTCCACTTGCACACACAGTAAAATGGATGGCACACACACACACGACCACCTGTAAATTGTAATGTATAGGTGGCCTACTGTGTGAATCCTACATAGGCAGCTCTCAACTATTGCACACACAACAGCTATTGGAACAAGGAATGTCAACACCTGAACAGTACACGCACCTATCAGCATATGTTGGTACTGTATGTATAGGTTCCTAGGTACATCGGTAGGTACACGCCTGATTGTCAGAGGCCATTCATCAATCGAGGCAAACAGTGTCTGCTGTTGCCACCACATCGAGTAACCAACTGACCCTCAGTGGAGAAGAGCCAATTGCGGGATCCATGTGTGTAATCACTGTTCCCCACACACTCTGCATGGATTCCTTGGTGTGTTAATGAGGGGCTCCATACAATGTAATCATGGATGTAGTGGCAAAGCATGGAGTGTACCCATGACAGGTATCTGTCACCCCAGCATGCTCCACCTATGGTTGTGTGAAGGTATAGGACATTATAGTGTGCGGCTCACTGTGACATACATTCGCAATGCTGGAGCACATCCATTAAACATCACTTGGACATACCATTAATAGGTCTCATCCATATGTAAACTAACTGAGTTACCCATCTGATTGCAGTTTGGAGTAACAGCCATAGTACAGTCCACATACAAAATGCCATAACACGTGTACAAATCCCAGATGCCCAAGTGGTAAATGCACTGACTGTCATGCATGTTCCCGGTACCACGTCCTGCAAGGGACGTTACGTAATCCCGAAGGCACGAATAATGGATGGTGGATGCAGGTCATCCGATCAGGTTTAGCATATGTTAGCGGGAATATGCATTGCCCAGTGCTGGTAAGCGTTGTTTAAACATGACTATACGGATATGCGTGAAACAAGGCTAAGCTTCTCTGAATATCGTGCAGATCACGGTCAATGATGTCCAGAACAGGTGAAACTAGCATTATTCACCCCTGTACTAATAGTGCCTGCTCTGAAGGGTAAAACAACCACTGCCAGGAGTAGAACACGCAATCATGTACACAATCACCTAACACTAAGCTCCTCAAGATGTCCCAATGGCAGGTGTTTAACGTGACAGGTTCAAACACAAATGTGCGGAGTCCAGGAAACAGTATACACTGACATGTACACAACAAAAGGTGTGTTCTCCCTCTCACCCTCTCTCTCTCTACATATATATATATATATATATATATAATAGAGATAGGGTGATAGAGAGATATATGTTGATATATACGGATTCACCTATATCTGCAAATATATAGATAGGTCAAAGACATGTATACAACCATGGAGGTAGAAATAAATAGGATACTGCCAGCTATGGAATGTGTCACATACCGACATGCGTAATCACGAGGTTTAAAGACCAAAAGAACACAGTACCAGAACACTGCAACTGCGTGTAATATTATCACGATATTAAGGGACATTTAGTTATCGCTGCCGGTGTTGCGGTCCACGTAAGTATTATGTTCAACTGTGTTTGTGATTGCTGTAGTCTGTGTATGCGTGTGTTGAGGGTGCTGTGTGCGTTTCCATGGGACTGTAATGTGTGTGTGTGTTTGCATCGTGTGTCTGTTAGTGCTAACTCTGAGGTAGATCAGTATGGTAGGTGTGGTCATAGCTGGCCGTAGGCATACGGTTATCACCTGTTCCACTTAAGAGGGACAGCTGCTCCCTAGGCAGTTGTGTCCTGACAAAAAATATTAAAAAGGGCAAATGTCTGAGATTGTAGGACATAATTATGTCCCATATATTATGTAATAGTTGCATTAAATAGTTATGCCTGTATCTACAAAACGTAAATGTTACATGAAACATGATAAGTAGCTAAAGTGCTACAAGAATAAGAATGTATTCAGGATAAAAGTATGTTCTATCCTGTGTACTGACCGTGGGTATGTGTCGGCCTGTAAACACCGATGTGTGTCCTGCAAATGTCCCACTATGGCCATTTGAAAGGGTGGCAACCCATGCCAAAGAGGTTCAGTCACCAACACAACTGCAATGAGTGCAAATATCTGTGACAGAAATACACAAGACAGCTGCCATTTAGTAACATTCCTTTACATATCGCTGTATTTCCGGAGGTATGGAAGTATCAACCTCACCTGCGTGCTATATAGAAACCAATTAACAATGGCTCAATGTATAAGCCCATAACAACCATAGTTCAGTCTAAGTGATAGGTCGTCAATTAGGGAAGGAGCCCACACACATATATGGAATATGTAGAAATGCAGTCCCCACAAACCTGTATATGCTATGTACACCCATCTACATCTCTCCCACACCCGAAACAATTGCAATACAGACTGTAATAACATCACAAACATCCACTCACTCAATTACATCTGCAGACGTGTTAACATAGCTTGTGAGAGACACATTTGTAAAGGCACCATGTGAAATCATAGCTGTTGTATAATGGAACAGATGGTGATGTTACAGGTTTTGTTTGCAATAGTCCCTTATCAGACGGTTGAGATGACAGGTACACTCACATGTAGAACCACATAATCTAGCCATCACACACAATCCATGAGGGACATGAATTCAAAATATCCGTGTCTCTACAAATAGCAGTTGCAATTCCTCACAACAAAACACATACAGGCCATCTCCCCGAAGGTAGGGCAAAAGGGCAACGCCCAAGTGGAGAATTAAATTATACACCACTGTTGCCGCGTAATTGGTGAATGGAGTAGCTGCACAGCTGATGTGCATGTAATAATTTACTCAGGAACACCAATTGGTGGCAGGAAACCACATGTTACAGATATCGACGTATATAAGGATGACTTGCCATACATTCAAACCGTATGCTCATACCATAGAACCGTTTAAACAGTAAAGGTGTAAGAGAGATATTTACAAAGATTCAGAACGCTAACAAGGTATGTAGAACACTCAGTATGTTAGTGTACGTAGAGCCTGTTTTGCATTAATTAAAAGTGTACGCAATGCATAAAGTGGGAAAAGGTATTATGTAGTGATGTCTTGTTGAGCATAGTAACGCTTGTAGAAATTGTGTGTCCTGCTGTGGGCCACAAGGTAAACATCACATACACCACAAGGGATGTTACATGATGGCTTTAAACAGAACAATTCCACACCACCCGCCGTCAGTGGTAGGGTATGTCCAACAAGTACGTGCCATAGCAGGGGAGGGGATAGTATATGTTGATATAATGTCACAGTAGGCATGTGTATGAGCATATAACAACAATAACATGCCTAAGGTGGTCCTGCTGTGCAAGTAAGCTTTGCATTATGGCATAATGTGTAAAATATGTGTAATGTACAGTATTGTAGGTAGATATGTCAGATATTCTACACAGCACAACTGTTATATCATGCAAACAAAAGGTATCGTCTATTGGCATGTACAATACATAATAACAGGATACATATGGCTTGTAGTCACAGGACACTGTAACAGCATGATAGCTAATTGAAATGGAAGAGCTACTCAATTAACCATGCACAAAGGACATGTAATAGCTTCACAGGTTCATAGTGAGGTACTATGCTGTCTGGCAAGTCTATATGTAAGCCCAACTACAGTGTTTACACCGGCGGCACCTCTCTAGGGTAGTGTCCTGTCTGTGAACAGCAGAGCCATGTGTTACCTGCACCTCTGTACAGTACAGCCACTGCAGTGATCCCTGGTGTATCAGTGTGACCGCCTACAGAGTCACCTATGACCGGTGTGTTGGGTATGTTATAACACCCTATTGGCTGTAGTTGATGGGCACACATGAGTCTGTGGGCTATAAGTAATTGTTGTTGTGTTTGGTAATGGGGGCTACCTCTGGTGCCTACACAGAGTATGGAGAGGTTCTGAAAATGTCGTAGTCATACTATGTGTGGCCTGTGGTGGTGGAGATCTAGTGAGACTATGTGATGAATGGTGTGTGTTGCAAATGTTAAACATCCCCACATGAATGTCAGGTTCAGTCTGGGTTGGTGAGAGCATTACCCCTAGCATGGCTACATATGTGCATCTCCCACAGGCTGTAGTGTTGTATGTTGGGAGGTGAGCATTGACTGTGTACATGAGACAATTGCTCTATCGCCACGTTTGCCATATTCATCATATAGACAGGCAATAGCACTGGTACGTGACACTTGGACATGCCTGTATATTCAACCATGTCTCACAAGATATGTGAGTTACGTGTGTACAACAGCTGTTGTACTGTAAGCAAGCTGGAAATGTAAGGACAGACAGTGTACTTGTAAGAAATGAGTTGGAATGGGTGCTATAGTGATTAGTAGCTCATGAAGTGCTCACCTTTCTGAACAAGTGCTGAGCATGACTATGCAATACAGAGAGGGTGCTGGATAATATCAACCCACTGCAACCCACAAGCGGAGACAACAGTCATAATTGGAGGCACTGCACCATTACCCTGCTGAGTATGGTCTGCAAGTCTATGAACCTTTATCAACGTAGATGTTAGCATTACAGAAGTAGATGACAGTACGGATGATTTCACACTGCATAGCATACCTGTGACAGGTCATAGGACATCATCACCTATACCGTGTTCCAGCTACACTGAGTATACTAGATGTACCTTCGTATGTCACAGGAGTGTTTTACCAGTGGTCTGTTGACAGAAGCAACACTACAAAAGGTGTCTGAGTGACATGTGCATATCACACCAGTGGCAGCTACAGTAAAACAGGGTTAATGTTGTGCACTCCCCCCTCATTGTAGCCCATACCACACAGACAAATGGGAGGCATCTGTGTATGTAAGGATGTCAATGTCCATGACCTAGGAGCAATAGCTCAGTGTCCTGTTCCCGTATCTATTTTCTCTAACCCATTTTGCTTTTCACTTTCTCTGGACCCTGCCAAAACATCCTTCTACTCTACTGTATCACTCCAAACCTGTGTAATCACTGAGGCTAAATTCTAAACAGAACTTCTCACTGGACTTTTACCCTTACCTCTTACATACCTACCTGCTGTTTCCCCCACTTTATAGATTGTTTTTTTTCACTGTGCTATAACACTCTCTTGTGTCTTCGCTCCGTTAGCCTTGGGCTCACTCCGCCCTACCCTGCCCCCAATTCTCACCGCCCCTAGCACCTCTACATTTATACCCTCATAGACTTTCCCTTCCTCCTAACAACCAATCACACCTCCTCCCACAATTATACCCTGTAATTGTTACCACTCCCCTCTAAAATATACCCCTCCCTCCCCACCCACCTACTTTAGAAAACTCCTCCCCCCACCTACCATACTCTTAAAACAACTCTTCCCTAATTCTTACTTTCACAACCTATTACAGTCTCTCTAAACATGTCAAGCCAATACCAACATTTATTACTACTAACTCTCTTAACTACTCTCACATCTACCTATCTCTTAACCTCCTATGAACAACCCCTTCCTTTTTTTCTTACTATCCCTCACAAACATACCCTGACAGCTCCCCTAGCTCTGTCCGTAAGTTATCTCAATGCCATCTACAATACCTCCTACCTTCAAGCCAAATATCACCGACTCTCTCACATTAAATACCCAAATCATATCACCATAAAATATTTTGACTACTACTGCAAAACCCCTCAATATTATAATACTTTATCAACCCACTCACTATTAGATGGTGACATCCACCCCAATCCTGGCCCAAACTCATCCCCAACATCCACTAAATGCAATCAATTCCAAATAAAACCAACACCATCCACTAAACCCCCCAAATCACTCTCAATTGCCCATCTAAATATACGTAGCATCTGTAATAAAGTACCACTAATTCATGCTCTTCTAGATGTTCAACAGTTTGACATCCTCTTCCTAAAAGAAACATGGCTTAAACCTTCAATAAAAGATAATGAAGTTACCCCCCCATGCTATAACATCCTCAGACAGGACCGCTTAAAGAAAAAAGGTGGCGGGGTTGCAATTCTCTATAGAAGCGAAATGCTCATTAGTAAAACAACATATAACCTACCATCAGAAAATAATGCTGATATAATTATTTCGAAACTGCAGCTAAACCCTCACAAAACAATTAATATTGTCTGCACATATCTTCCCCCAGGGAAAAACCCCACTATATTAGAAGACCTATTAAATTGGCTTTCTCTAAATCTCCTTCAGGAAACAATTATCTTAGGAGGCGTTAACATTGACTGGAATTTATGCAAACAAACCAATCCTTCCACCTTCTTAAACCTATATGGCTTCTCTCAAACCATTAACTCCCCTACAAGAATAAACAAACTTAATAATAAGGAAAGCTTACTTGACTGGATACTAACAAATAGACCACATCAAATGTATACAACAGGAACTCTCCCCGATGACCTTAGTGACCACTCACTAACATACATTATCAGGCATAAAACTAATCTTACCATCCCTAGCTTAGTCAGAACATCTCATTGCAAAAAATTGTTCGACCCCAATCTCTTTCAAAATGAACTTATGAAAATTAACTGGTCACCTCTTAAATCTCTCCCTATAGATGATGCTGTTAGTTACTTCAATAATACTTTTCTAACTATACTTGAACATCATGCCCCAATGCGTACAATAAGAATCAAATCTAAGTCAGCCCAATGGCTCTCAAACAATACTAGGAAACTTATCCTTAGCATAAATAAAACCTGGGCTAAATGGCGAACCACTAAAAACACAACTGATCAGCTAGCTTTTAGACAAAAAAGAAACATCATAAAAAAAAGCTATCCTGCAAGACAAAAATAACTTTTACACTCAGCTACAACAATCATCCCTTCAACAACCTCAAAAATTTTGGACTGCTATTAATATGCTAATCTCCCCTGGCAAAGTGGCCACACCAAATCTACTAGGCTCTACCCCTGACTGCCCATTACAAACTGCCAATGCCTTTAACACTTTCTTCACCTCAGCTATACTTAAACTAGCAAACCAACAATGCCCTGATATCTCCAAACTCCCTACCCCAGCCCCACTCCACCCCCATTCCACCTCAAACCTATACCCACCTCTTATATCTCATCCTTGCTTCAGAAACTAAAACCTTCCACCCCCTCAGCTGACAACCTACCAGCTGAATACCTCCAACTAGGTGCAAAAGCCATTGCCTACCCCATCTCCATACTTATTAATAGGACCTTAGAAGAAGGTGTAGTTCCATCTATCTGAATAATCTCACATATTATCCCTCTCTTTAAAGGTGGTGACTCTTTGGAATATTCCAACTTCCGCCCCATAGCATTACTATCCCCTCTTGCAAAAATAATGGAGAAATGTATCCACAAGCAGCTACTAAACCACTTATTACACCATAACCTCCTAGCCAACTGTCAACATGGCTTTCGGCCATTCCATAGTACTTCTACAGTCTTACTATCCTTCATTGACTCTATCAAATCAACCGCAATAAAAAATATTCTTTCTTCAGCATTCTTTGTAGACCTGTCCGAAGCATTTGACATGGTCAATCATCAACTGCTCCTCCATCGTTTAAAATCTCTCTCTCTTGACAATCCTGCCATAAACTGGTTCACATCCTACCTTGATAACCGAAAACAGGCTGTTCTCTGGCATAACTATCTCTCTGACCTCCTCCCCACCTCTATAGGGGTTCCACAGGGGTCTATTCTAAGTCCTCTACTGTTCTCTATTTTTATTAACGACCTCCATCTAGCCACCCCTCTATCAACTTGCATTCAATATGCAGATGACCCCACCATTATTTGCTCTGCCTCAACACAATCTGAACTTCACTCTCTTACACAAAAGACCTTCACAACTATTGAGCATTGGTTCTCTAACCATTGTCTCCTCCTCAACCCTAAGAAAACCAAACTCCTGCTTTTTACACCCACTCATTTGTCTCCCTCCCTTAACTTCATACTTGCATCCAATAATGGTACCCTTATCAATCCAGAACCTACCACCAAACTCTTAGGTATTACAATTGACAATCAACTAAAATTTGATAACCACATAAACGCTACAATTAAATCTACTAACACAAAACTAGGTTCTCTCTACAGAATCAAATCTTTCCTAACTCCTGAAGCCAGAACTACTGTAGCTAGAACCCACTTAATATCTACCCTATTATATGCCTCCCCCATTTATACTAATATTTCCAAATATAATCTCAACAAACTATCTACAGCCTATAACAATATTGCCAGATTTGCCCAAAACTCTCCATATAGGACTCACCACTGTATAAACCTAAAAAAACTAGGGTGGCTAGAGCTACCTCAACTAATAACATTTAACCAACTTACTATTGTCCACAAAGCCCTTTACCACCCTGAAAACACTCCTATGCTCTCCACCTTCATAAAGCCTTATAACAATCTGAGGAGCCTACGCTCATCCAACAAAATATTGATTCATACTTCTTTATCTAATAACTTAGCAGGTGACACCTTATTTTCCAACTCAGTGGGTAAAATATGGAACCTACTACCAAATGACCTTACTTCCCTTACATCTCTCCCACTATTCAAAACTAACCTAAAACTCTTCCTTTCCAACCACTGGCTATGCTCTTGCCATAACCCTGACTAATCCTTTTTTTTCTTTTCCTTTCCTTTATTCCCATACTATCTTTTCCCTCTATACCCATTTCTTCTTATTCCCTCACTTTAGCAAAGTAGACCTCCTCTCCTAGCTTGACTGCTCTTTTTCCATTCGCAAAAAGAACTTATTCTTCAACCTTCCTTATATTGCAACTGTGTATGTAACGTTAACTTAATCTCTGTCCATGCTAGAAATGTAGTTATATGCCATACATGATTGCAGTAGTTTCAACTTGTATGTTTATTCTATCATACCTTGGTAATTTTTATGTTTCATTTTACTTTAGTTTATTTCTGTATATTTTGAAAATATTTTAGTTTTATCTTTTTATGTTTATTTAGTACTGTAGCGGAGCTTTTCTCCTCGGGCCTCCACTGAAAATGGACATGTATCCAGCTGGACTAGCCCGGTTAACAAATGTAAAATAAATAAATAAAATAAAAAACATACAGAATGGGCTTTGTGGGTGAGGTGTGTGACATATGTGCACAATCTGACAGCTGATAATAGCATTGTCACCACTAGGTGAATAACCCTGTACCCATTAACTACCACCTAGGCAGCGGTCAACATTAAGGACACTGTGTAAGGGATGGTGCTGTGCAGTTCACCTCCCTGAGTTGGTGACGTCTCCAGGCCTATTAGGTAGTCATACGAGCCACCCATGTCATGACAGGGTGCCATCCATGAGCATGGAGATCATTGGACAGGCATACTCAGCATTCGGGAGACCAATATCAGATCACATATCACCTTTAAGGGGTATTGGCCATGCGTGGATGGGCGATACCAGCCTTCACAATCCTCACCTCCACTATGCAGCATGCTGGCTACCTTGCATAAAGACATGTGCTACACTGTGATGTTGGACATGCTACACATACATATCCTGATCTGAAAGACATACGTCATGGACAGCCGCCATCCTACTACAAGGATCGCCACATGCTGGATAGATCCCTGTGCCATACATGTTACATACTCCTGCCATAAAATTCAACTCTGTTTATCAAAGCTGCATATGTCATCTCTGTCATACATAGTGTGATGACTGCATGGTAGATGTTTTACTAACTGTCTGGATCAGTAATGTGGCACTGATGCACCTCGCGGTGGCAAAATGGCTGTTGGATACAGCTAGAAAACCTTGCTCTTACATGCTATAGTTGATAACCATCCCTGCGAATGACGTCCGGCTAGCCATTGTCCCATGTCTATCACATGTGCAACACAGGTGATACATGGCAGGATGTTGAACTGCTGTACAGTGCCGTGTAGATGTATATGGCAAAACACATGCATGCAAAGGTTTCCATGCGTATGTGCGCATTGTCACTGCTCATGTCCATTAAGGCAGTGTATGTGTTGTTATGTGACATATACAGAGCATCAAGGTCAACAGCATTACTGTGGACACATCCAGGCATGTGCTGATAGGTAAGAACACCAGTACAGGCAAACAGACATGCCCACATCAAGACAGCATTCACATGGAGTATGAACAATGTAATGAGGTGACACACATATATGGTGATGATATCCAATGCATAACTGGTGTTACATGTGTGTGACACAAACATGTCAGTCATGTCAGTGTCATGACGATTTGCAAAGATAACTGTTCAGATGTATTAGATTTAATACAAATGTATGTGCAGCTGTATCTCTATACATCTCTGTGATACTGTGACCTGTCTCCATCATTATGTCTTCCAGATAATGTCTCATTCACACCTGCCAGTGTATAGCCACCTGGAGGATGATGCCCTCATCCCGTACCTCCATGAGAACTATGAGTTGTTGTTCAGCCATGTGCCACAGCTTGCCCAACAGCGTGATGACCTGTGGCAGGACCTTCGCAGGAGGGTTAATGATGTGGGTGACCATAACCGCACCTACTAGCAGGTGCACAGACACTGCACGGACGTGATACAACATGCAAAACAGCGTGCCAATGCAATCGCCAGGGAACAAGGCGGAACAGGTGGTGGGCCACCAACCCTGCCTCTACTCACACCCACCGAGGAGCTACTGGCCAGCCTGGGGACACCCTCAGAACAGCGTCCACAAACACTAGCTGCCATCGTGGAGGTGGGTGTCTCCCAACCAATGACCCTGGAGTTGCCTGGTAAGTCACTACTGCAAATATGACTATTATATCCCATTTAGTTTCATGTGTCACTGTACAATATGTAATGTAACATCATATGCAAGGTATGTTTACACACATGCCGCATACTACAGTATGCTACCCTGTGTATGCACACATGTGCATACTATATGCTATTGTACTGGTGAATGTGTTAACATGCACAGTGCACCCTGTGGCTGTCATACAGTCATGGATAATGTTCAAACTGCTGTGTCACCCCTATACAGATACCTCTGGCATGCCGCACAGACATCAGTCCGTTGCAGGTGAGACAGTTATCAGTATCAGGCATGTTAATGCATATATCTATACGCCATGTGGCCAGTTAACACATGTACACATAATGTATGGTCCAGTCACGATATACAGGTCGCATCTGTCATCATTCACACTGGCTACCCATGTGTAATATATACAAACTAAATGAAACACCGACATGAAACCACAGTATCTGTCATTGCTAGATGTGTGGACAGCTGTGCATATAATGGTGGAGGTGTTCAATGTAGGCATATGTACTATACATTGGAACAACACATGTGTGGTACGCAAACAGTAGCACACAGTGAGCTGGGATATGGGCAGCCCACAGGAGTCACCATTGTGTAATATGCCCCTGCAATGGGTGCACACATTGTGATGTGCCATCTGACATGTCCCAGACATATAGTTTTCCGGCTGCAATATTGTCTCACTATCCCATAATACATACCCCACATACCAAACATACAACCCGTTGTCTGCATAGCCCTGTGGACAGTGACATATCTGACATCTATGGGTGTATGTCATATGGGACAACACAGACATGTGAGATAGATGGCCATCACAAACATTTGGCCAACACATGTTCACACATGGCCATGGAGGATGGCCAGAGACATGTAGCCACACAGTAGTTGTGATGTGTATACACCCTGTTGCACATTGTCCACACATGGTCCAACTATAGCCTTGGTTGACTGATTATATAGTTGATGTGGAACACTGGACATCCTAAAAGCCTGTGCACAGCTAGTGTAGGTGTCACTTAATTCGACCATAGAAGATGTGTTGAACATCACGACTGTGTCATAGCATGACAGTAGTCACCTGTATAGCTTCCACATACATTGACACCACATCAGGCCACAGATACCATACATTTCCCTTGCTGCTGTAGGACATCACTGTGAGCCGTGCACCTCGTGTGTGTGGTACATTAATGTCATGCGGGACATGGTATATTGACAAGTCTGCCATGTGTGGACATGATTGCCAGGCAGCTAAGACTTTGTAGTAGTTGTGCAGGGGTGTCATCCATAGGTCTTCCAGTGACCTGTCACATGACACAACATGGTTTGGTGTGTATACACCTCAGCGACATGGGTCACAATCCACAGTTATGTAATGTGTATGCATGCAGTTATGGCTATGCACTGTGTGCGTATTACACACTGTATAGCAATATAGATGCCTCATGATGCCATGCAATGGCACAGTGTCTGTACTTCACACTGTATAACAATGTAGACACCTCAATGCCCTTCAATGCTCATGCACATTTGCGAAAAGTGCATTCTATCTATAAGGCATACAGACAACACTGCAGTGTGATACCCATTACAATGCTGTACATGTGTTAGGACACCATTGTGTCAGACATGTATGCATGTCAATGCACACATCAGCAGATTACATGTCAAGGTCACTTCAGCCATGTGTACTGTTAACCTGTGCTGGTCCACATGATGTATCACAGGGATGTGTGCTTACTACCATGATTGTGTGAACTGCATGGTTACTGATATGACACCTGCTTGCTGTTGTGTGCAACACAGGGAAGTATGCTAACTACCACTATTAATGTCTGAGCTGCATGCCGTCTGCTGTATCACATGCATGCTGCATGCCGTCTGTCAAATCACATGCATGGTGTGTCTGTGTGTCTATTGTAATGTAGAGTCTTTCTTTGCATTCACAGGTGATGTAGGTGAGGTACCCTCCTGCGGTCCATCTGATGTTAGTGTCCCCACAGATACTAGCAGCGATGAACATATGCATGAGGTACAGGCAGGGTTATCAAGGGCTGAATCTGTGCCAGTGGTTGCCATCCCAGCTATGTCCCCCTCTTCCCCGCACACAGTTCTCATGCCAACACATACCCCATCACCAGTGGCCATAGAGGAAGGACAATCAGCGTGTGTTAGCTTGGAACAGGAATGTGTGGTGGCTGCAGAAAGTGTGTCTCCACACCATGGTGCCAGTGTAATGACTGCAGATGTGCCACACAGGCATGTGGCCAGTGCTGCTCATAGGAGGACCTCTGGCAGACATGCACCTGCAGGACAGAGCGCAGCAGCTAGTGTCACCAGATGCATGTTCCAGACTGTAATGGCGGCACAGGCACATGCTGAATGGCAGAACAGTGAAGGGCAGAGGCTTCAAAGGGCTGCTATCCGTACTCTAAATGACAACATACAGGCATTGGCAAATGCTCAACAGCAGATTGCTGATGTTCTGTACAGGCGACTGGGTGACATGGTTGGAATCCTTGACAGTGGCATGCTAATCCGTGAGCCTGAGCTATCTGTGCTGGAACATCTGGTAGGAGTGAGGCATAGGCCACATGGACGTAGGCCAGCTACACCACCTAGTGCAGGTCAACGTGAACGAGCCACCTCACATGCCCGCTCCCATATTGCTGGTAGCAGTAGCAGTGCAACTGGTGCTGCGCTGTCCACACCAGGACAGAGCAGGCCATGTGGACGTGGATCTGGACGTTCCCAGTGGGGACACGGTTCCAGTGGACAAGTGTCATCAGACAGTAGCCAATCTGTACCTCCACCTGGTAGTGCCCATGCAACCCCTGGCAGGCACAGGTCACGTGGCCATGGTTGGACACAGTGAGCTGTACATCCTGGTCTGTACAATCTGGAGCTGTCAATAATACCCCTGTGTAGGCCTGACAAAAGGCAGAACTGTGTGCACACATACACGCACACAGCAGAAACATCTGTAGGGCACCGCAACACCAACATGCATAACAACCACACATGTCCAATCAGATCACCAGACCTTACCCACACACATGATGTCATCCACTGGTGCAGCCTATGCCCCTGGCAAACATTATCACCCTGTGCATATGATGATGCCTGTGCTGCATCCCTGTCATCCACACCATCGGTGCAGGGACATGCTCATATGGTCTGATGCACAGGGTGAACAGAACAGTGAGATAAGTGTATATTACATTAGTTGTGTACTGTTGACATGCAGCAGACATACCATGTAGTAAGGTTTATAATGCATTGTTATATGTTCACAGTATGTGCCTTGGTAACAACGGTAACAGCATGTTGGTAATTATGTCCTGCTTCCCTCCTTAAGGTCTAATTGCATGTGCCATTATGTTACAGTGTTTGCAGTTGGAGTGCATTGTTGTATGTTCACAGTATGTGTCTTGGTAACAACAGTAACAGCATGTTGGTAATGATGCCCTGCTTCCCTCCTTAAGGTCTACTTGCATGTTCCAATAAGTAGCAGTGTTTGCAGTTTCACATGTGTAAATGTGGAGTACTCACAGGCATGTATGGCAATACCAGCATGCTATACGTAGCCTCAACTTCACTGTTAGAAAGGCTACCATTCCACAGATGTCCACACATCTACTGACCCAAAAGCATGTGGGCTGTTTAATAGGCTACAGTGGCTAGAGACGTGACATCCATACCAGGTCACATCACAGGTATCGTGACATGGTGCGGGGGGTTTACACAGCGGTCTGACCGATGATAACGTTAGAGGCCACTTGATAGCATGAGGCCTCACTGTGTAGCAGTAATACCCTGTCACATTACAGGATGAGAACACACACAGACATACACAGAAACACACAGTAATATGCCCACACTCACAGGGTCAACAACACTATAACGCACATTCGATAGTGTTAAGGTGAGGACCCTTGCCTATGTAGTAATCACCCTCACAGTACTGTGCACCCACACAATGCGACACAAAGAATGAACATGTACAGGTAGCCAGTAAGGCTGAGACCGATGGCATCAACAAGGTAGTGGACTGCATCACCATGAGGGGTTAGGGATCCTGTCTGTTCTGTATGGTAGCATACACCCTCACTCCATGCACCAGACAGCCATACATACATAGACACACACACACTGTGGAGTCCACAAATGTCATTCACATACAGATAGCTGACATGTGTGTGATACACACACCACCCCTGCCTACGTCATGCTTTCCATACTGCAGTATGTACAGATCTCTACAACAGAGTACAGGGGTGTGTAACAAATGGGATGTATTCCCCACCATACGTGGCATATATGGTCACACAAGCAAACACACATGGCAGTACTGTGAATGATACACCTGCTATATGATGATACGTCTGACAGACATGCAGCAGTATTGGCAGCATTATGTGTACCAACGCTACCTTCGGCAATTGTGCTGCTATATGCACACGGGAGGATGTAAGTGTTACATGTGTCAAGTGACTTACAGTCAGTAACACCCTGACCGCTGTGTAGGTTGTATGTCTTCACTGTCAAGTAACAGTAACATAGCATACTGTTTGCACATGTAGCGGTAGGATGGCTTGTGGCACACCTGTGAGCTGTCTTCGGCAAACATCCATCTGCAAAGGTGGATCACCACTTTATGTACACACATCCATCCATACCTGATGTACATCCTACCGTACTGTCAGTATTTCACCATATACAGGTGTCAATGATAGGGCTGCATTGCAACTGCATGTTGTAGTTAGGCACAGATGAATTACATACATCAGCTACTGCACATGCATGGTAGCTGCATGCACACCACTACATGCACATGTGTGTTGGTCCTACATGCCTGTCATGTAGCCATGTTTGTATGCATTGCAATTGGTGGACATGTGTGATGACATACATAACACATGGACTGTTATATGATATGATGGTTGTCATGGGTAACTAGTACAGAGGGAATGTTACCTCGGTCAACATTGCTACCTTATGTACTGTTAGCATTCAACAGCCATGGACCTACCTTCCATGTGCATGTGTGTGATTGCTGTAGCCACTTGTCTGCATGGAGGACAGCAAAAACTATGTTATGTACATATGTGTTGTGTGTGAGTGTGTTTGTGGTCCATGTACATATCCCCTGCGATTACATGTATGTCATATCCAAACATGAGTGTTCTTTGGTGTACAGCGACAGTCATCTGTTACAGCTGTGCAAGACCCAGGGCCCCTGTTAGGTCTAGACCTGACCTGGTTATGAACAGTGGTATCATTGCATTGCATAACACATGATGGAACCCTGTCAGTACATGTGTAGTCTGCACAGTTGCTGTAGACCTATGTACAGTCCACTGGTCATGAGTCACATGGTGTTGTGGTTATGTATGGATGTGTGTTGCTGGTTCAAGGACATGGTGATGTCTGAGGGCTACATAGTAGAATGCGGCATTTACCTCTGTGATCTGCACCTGAGACATCTGTGATGGCTCTTGAGTGTGTACTGGTCAGTACATGTGAGTGGCCTTCGTGTACGTGGGTACAGTAACACCATACTGTGCCCTTCCATGTCTAGAATCCATGTGCATGCAAGACAGCCCTTCACTACTACTAAGTGTGTGAGCATGCCCAGTATGCCGTTGTTTAGATGGACACACAGTACATTCCAAACTGTGCCCTTCCATGCTTAAAATCCGTGTGCATGCAAGACAGCCCTTCGCTACTACTGTGTGAGCATGCCCAGTACACCGTTGTGTAGATGGACACACAGTACATTCCAAACTGGGCCCTTCCATGTTTAGAATCCGTGTGCATGCAAGACAGCCCTTCACTTCTACTAAGTGTTTGAGCATGCCCAGTACGCCGTTGTATAGATGGACACACAGTATATTCCAAATGGACGTGTGATACTAAATGTGTGAGCATGCCCAGTGACACCTTGTGCCGGTTATGTGCCTCTGTGTATGGGCATGGCCACTGACATCCTGTATAGCGATGGTGGTCATCCAGGCAATAGATGTCCATACACCACGTCAGGATGGATTCCTACATTGAACACACTGGTTGACTGTCTTGAAGGGTGTACTGACTGTGACGTGTCTCGTATCTATGTAGTGTTGTAATAGTGCTCCATAGATAGGCAGCTGTCCCGCTCACACCACTGACGTGTGTTTGTCTACGTCTGCCTTGGGACAGTAATATGCTTTTAGACTGCTCACTCTCTACACATTCCCTATTGGCGTCTTTGCCTTTGTGGATGATGTCATCCACCTAGAAGTATGCCTCTGGGAGTACTGTGCTCCAGTAATCTCGGTAGCGCATTCTGTAACTGTGTAATGCTGTCATATGATAAGGTAGTCAGGTGTATGTTTGACTCCCAGCCCTGCCAAGTGTGTGTTTCCAGCTGCCTGGGGACAGAGTAATGCTTTTAGACGGCTCACTCCCCATACATTCCCTATCGGCGTCTTTGCCTTTGCAGATGATGTCATCCACCTAGAAGTATGCCTCTGGGAGTGCTGTGTTCCAGGAATCTCAGTAGCATGTTCTGTAACTGCATAGTGCTGTAGTGTGATAAAGTAGTTAGGTGTATGTTTGACTCCCAGTCCTGCCAAGTGTGTATGTGTGTTCCCAGCTGCTGGGGACAGAGTAATGTTTTTAAACGACTCGCTCCCCATACATTCCCTATCGGTGTCTTTGCCTTTGCAGATGACGTCATCCACCTAGAAGTATGCCTCTGGGAGTGCTGTGCTCTACTAACCACGGTAGCGCGTTCTGTAACTGCGTAATGCTGTAGTGTGATAAGGTAGTTAGGTGTATGTTTGACTCTCAGCCCTGCCAAGTATGTGTGTTTCCAGCTGCCAGGGGACAGAGTAATGCTTTTAGATGGCTCACTCCTCATACATTCCCTATCGGCATCTTTGCCTTTGCGGATGATGTCATCCACCTAGAAGTATGCCTGTGGGAGTGCGGTGATGCTGGAACTCGGTAGCACATTCTGTTACTGCATAATGCTGTAGTGTGGTAGACTAGACAGGTAAGTGCTCAATTCCAAGGCATGGCATTTGTGTGTGTGTTTGGCAGTTATACCATATGTGTTGGGATCTGTGGGTGGCTAGCTGTGGGATGTGTTCAGTGTGTTTTTTTGCTGACCTATATAGTGTCCACAGCCCACATATTCTGCCAAGACACTGGGTTGTCAACACATACATTCACCAATAGGTCTGGTGAGTAAATGTCAGCAGCCCTACTCTTACCCTTGATACGGTCTTACCCGTGTGATGCAACAAAACACATGTGCCTTGATAGTAACAACACTACATGATGCAGTTGGCACATGTAGTTTCCTTTTCATTCCTGTCTAATGCTTTGCTGTCATGTGGCTGCTGTTGTGATATAAATGCCATATCTGCATATGTGTGTACATGTATATGTGTGTATGTATGTATATGTATATATATATATATATATATATATATATATATATATATATATATATATATATATATAATATGTCCATGTATATATGTATACAAATAATATATATGATATATGTAGATATAGAGTTAGACATAGATGTGAACATATATGTCTGGAGATATCAGCACTATTGAATGTTTGTGCCAGATGATCTGTACGTGATAACCTGGGATCTATGTATATCTGCCATGGTGTGGTGGTAATGCACATTGTCTGTAGTGTGCAGGGCCAAGGGTTGTAGTCATGTAGACACCAGTTATTTTGTTGCTGGGAAGAGCATGGGACATCGAATATGGTGATAGTAAGGCACCTGTTGCCAGTTGTGTACGGATCTGAGCGACACTGAGCAGTGGTTATTAATTTGGAGGTTCGGTATAGGTCATATAACTATTCATTAGAAGACTATACTATGCAGATGAGGTTGACAATAGTGTATCCCATTTATCACCAGGGTGGGATGCAGGTCCTGGGAGTGTATGTGTGTAGTCAGCCAGGTGCAGGGCTCGAATATAGTTGACAGCATGGGAGGGGGGGTCAGGCATACTGTAAGTACATTGCAGAACTGTGCCTCAGGAGTGCTCCTGCCTTAGCACGCCTAACCTAGGGGTGTGTCTATACCTGCCTGGTGACATTGGGAGGGATGACAGCAGTGGTGGGGTAGTCAGGGTGTACAGGCTGCACAAACAGGTGTTGATCAGCACAATCAGCAGATGACATGGCCAGCCCACACCTAAACAGTACGGCAATGTGAGCAAGCAGCATACACACAGGTTTCGTTCACACTCTACACCACCAGTGTATACCTGCGGGGACATTTCACGACACAGTCCAACCAAATGAGAAGGGCTGCAGCAGGCAACATATACCAACATGTGCAGGAGGCTGGGGCAGTGAGGATGTGTATGCTGCCAAAAAACCCTTACTGGGGTGACATAAGACTTTATAGACCCAGGGTGACTTACCAGGGGCCACATGGGCTGGGGATGGTGGAGCACTATGGGGTGGACCGAGACCTCCTACAGCGGCTTGTTGAACTGTGCCTGCCACACCTGACACATCAAACAGGCAGAGGGAAACCCATCACAGCGGATACCATGGAATGCATTGGCCTAGGTGTACTAGCTACAGGTACCTCACACAGCACAAATGGAGATATCATGGGTATCTCACAGGCATCTGCTTCCAGAGTATTGCACCAGTTCACAGACGCCATGTCAACACATGCTAGTGAGCACGTACATGTCCTCAGCAAACGTGATTAGTAGACCAGCAATATGCATCAGTTCATCCACATGGATGACTACCCTGGGGTACTGGGTGCTATAGCCTGCACACACATACACATCGAAGCACCACCCAGTGAGTGGGGTAGGGCCTACAGTTACTGCAGGGGCATACCCTCCAACAGCCAGGCCATATGCGATGGCCAGGGCATGAGACTGAATATGTGTGCTGTCTGCCCTGGAAGCTATGATGAGTCCAATATATGGCTTCTGACACAGCTGTACCACACCAATGCCAATATGGACACCCCCTACAGTCTCCTAGTGGGGGATGCTGGGTAAACACTGGTGTCATGGCTGATGACAACCATTAGCAATGCACACACACCTGAACACTCACACCATGATGAGGCGGATGCACAGGCAAGACATATACTTGTGCATGTGTTTGGGATTCTCAGTTCACAGTTCTGGTATCCGGACACATCCAGTGGAGCTCTGCAGTATTCACTAGCTACATGCATACAAGTTGTTATGGTATTTGCTATGCTACACAATTTTATCCTGCAGTAACCGTTGCAGCAGGAACAGCACGGGGCACAGTAGGTACCCACGGATTTCCCCTCTCTGACCTGCACACAGTACAATGGATGCCAAACATGAGACTACCTGTGCTCGGCTGTGTATAGGAGGTGCACTGTGTGCATCCGACATAGGCAGCCCTCCAGCACCATCCTCATGTCCAGAACACACCCAGGGTATGTCTACTGACCTAACAATTGGCAGTTGTATTAGAATGTGTATTTACCCATTGCTATGGTATGTATGTGAGCATACAAGTGACTGTGGTGGCCGAATGTTAGGACAGCAGACAGTACACATCCATAGTGGCACCATGACCACTGTAGCACATACAGGGGTCACAATGGTAGCCAGTAGTACACAGGGTGTCCTAACCCACTGCAGATTATGGGCTGACCATCATGTGTGTCCGTACAGCCCACACACGTTCCATGCAGCTGGACAGATGTGGACCAATACAGACAAATGATATACAATGGCCTATGGATATGCCCAATGAATGACCCTAACCCCCTAAGACACACACAGACTACAGCAGGCCAGGCAGTTTGATGTAGGTTGTGTAAGCTAGGACGTCCAACACCACTGTGCTGGTATTTAAAGTTGGGAACTGACGTACACTGGTATCCCTCCAACCAGCAATTTAGGTAGGTCCACACACTTACATGGAGTACCTGGCATACCAGTACAGTAGCGGCAGATGTGTCCAACTGTCAGCTGTGCCCCTTGTCAAACCTACACATGTGAGAGTTATGTGTGACACCCACCGTGCTGTGTAGGACTGTGGTTGTGGTTGGATGTCCCCCCATGCTATGCAGACCTATAGCAACTGTCAATGCCACATGACCATTAGCTACCCTGCAGACACAGCATGACACCTGTCCGTGTAGAACGAAGGGGTCAGCAACACAGTACTATCTGGACATGTGACACATGCGATACAGTTGACCATACTTGGCATGCTCACACACATGACGGTATGACAGTAATGTTGGTCGACAATATGCGTAACAGTCATACTGGGCATGCTCACATACTGAAACGCAGGATGGCCAGGCATGCATGCTCCAGTGGTCTGGACATATCTGCCAGTACATTGCTATACTGTTGGATGACTGCACTGTATGGTGTGTGTGTGGTCTATTGTCTGTACATATGCCATGGTCTATTGTTAATTCACATGAGCTATGTGCGCAGGGTACTGCTACCAACACGTGAATAGGGCAGTTCTTTGTTTGCGGACAGACCTACACCTTTGGATACATTCTGGGTAAGGCACATTCCAGTAGGTGGGAGCAGTTGTGCATGGGTTTGCACAGTGTTAAGCACTGCTGACCTCTGGTCACAGCACCTTATACCCGTTTAGACTCCACATTTCTTTGACAGTGCACTACTGGCATACTGGTAGACAAACACGCTTACAGCCACTCGCTCACCGACATTTCTGCTTACATTTGTCACTCACGCTGGGTGTGTGTGATCCCTTGTGATGTGTATTACATCAGACTGCGAGACTACAGTATCGGGTTTGTGTAACCATTTTGCAACAGCAGGCATTCGACGGTACGGACTCGGCGGCCTGTCCAGTGACGTAATCATATTATATGCGTGTTCCTCATATGATCTGCTCCCATCTGCCTGATACATGGGAACCGATACTCTGCAATGCTGACATGTGACTATGATTTTGTTAATGCAGCTGTCCACCGAGTCATGCTACCGTATAACTACTGTACGTTTTACACCTTTCAGATTGCACGACGGGAGACTGTAGGAGTGACACCTTTCCCACTTTGCATGGGGCAGTCCCTCATTAGG